>NC_059080.1:94996895-95294395 GCF_020497125.1 Mauremys mutica | reverse complement strand
GCTAAGTGGTGTTTTACCATAACCCAAAAGGATGGAATATATTGTACTATGGACATACCCTTTCAAGAAGTGTCCAGCAAAGAGTTATGATAGTAGAATTGCCAGTCCTTGCCTTCTGGCCCTCAATTGCATGCGTGGCAGGAGGTGCCTCAGCTCCAAGAGCTGAAATCCCAAGCCCGATTCTACTACGTGGTAGTACAACATGCTACCATCCCTGCCATCAAATTACCTCATCACCTTAGATATGTATTCATACAATAGTAACTTCTTTGCCCTCTGAACTTACAATCAGCATTAGTAAAATCATTCAGGACTACTGTGTCCAGTTCCAGTATCCACACTTCAAAACACACCTTGAAAAATTGGAAATGGTTCAGAAGAGATGCAAGAAAAAGTCTAGGTCTGGAAAACGTACTTTAGAGTGAGAGACTTATTAAGATCAATTTACGAGGCGATTTGATCATAGTCTACAAGTACCTATTGTAAAGCAGATTTCTGATAGGAGAGAGATCTTTAATCTAGCAAACAAAGGCATAGCAAGATCCAAGAGCTTGAAGCTGAAGCAAGAAAAATTAAGACAAGAACCTAGGAACAAATTGTTAACAGTAAGGGCAAACTCCATCACATGAAGTCTTTAAATCAAAACCAGACATCTTCCTAGAAGATATGCTCTAGAGTCTAGCTCATCAAGACGTTATTGGCTTGATGTTAGAATTATTCGGTGAAACTGTATGGCCAGTATTATGGAGCAGGTCAGACAAGATGATCACAACGGTTCCATGTGGACTTTATGAATCTACATTATATTAAGGGGTTGAGCCAAAAGCCACTGAAGTAACTTTTCCCCTAGTAATTTTTTCCTCTGATAAGAATAAAACTAATTGAGAGAATGCACTCTCTATTGAAAAAAGCTTATTGTATAGAAAAGTGTGTTTTGAAGTCCTAACCCTTTACAGTTTTCACTTAAATTGTGCATTTAATTAATTAAATACATAAGCAAAAACAATTATATGATGGTGTAATTTTTACATTAATCATAAATATCTATTTAGAAAAGACAATTGATGAAATATAAGTATGCTGTGATTGCAAAGGCTGAAGGGAAAATGGAACATTTAAATAAGCAACTTATTCACTATTTCTTGGACAAGAAATGTACTCCTTTGGGGTTATCCATGTTGTACACTGAAAAGTCTGCTATCAGATCTGCATAGCTGATCTTGTTACCGGTATTTTGCTCTGCATACAAGAACAGATATCCCACTCCAGAGATGTCAATAAAAGTTCCATGCATGCAGGCAATGTAGAACATTATATATTAAAATCTTTATGGATTTGCAGAACACCAGAGCCAACTAGATCTGAGAGCAGAATTTTGGTTTTAGTTATGCCCATATGAAAATCTGGAAACCCAACACAGTTTACATATAGGAAATTCTAGGGCTGGATGAACATTTTTATAATTTGCAATTTCTATGAATTTTTCATTGAAATTTAAGCAAAAAGACAGCCTGAAATTTTCATTTACTTTTTTTGCCAAAATGATGTCCCATTTTTCAACAAGCTATGGAAAGTTCAGTCCAGAACCAGATGTGAAAGTTGCAGTTCTGGTCTGTCTCTCTAGACTAAACCATACATAATTATGTTCTGTTCCTTCAATGGTATCCAACTGTGATAACATACAAAGGTTGTATGATGATAATGCAGTTGAGGAGACCTTTGGAGAAAAATGACTTAATGCCATCTCCCTGGGCTGCTATGAAAGACAAATGCTTCATTGGGGTATTGCCGCGGACACTGATAGTGTAGTTGGGTGTTTTTGATGATGCCACCTCTGTGCACCAATGGTTTCCAAGGGTGAATAGCTGGGATCTCATCACTGAATAAAAAGATTAAAGAATGTTAATGCTAATTAGGTTCAATGGAGGAAAATTGTCATAGACAGCAAGTTGTGTGTGTGTTGCAGGGGTAGGCAGAGATTGAGGGATAGCTAGGAACGATGAGAAGAATGAGAGAATCAGGCTCAGAAGGCGAAAAATTGACAGTCTTAAAGTGTTTACTGGTATAATAATAAACTCATACTGAGGAGCATTGAAATCAAAGGTACAATTGTAATTAAAACATGCCATATATTAGATACGCATTTTTCAGAACAGTCCTTTGCCCACTTTGAAACTTCCACAAATCAAGAGTCTTGAACACTCCTAAAGAAGAAGTGGGTATTCACCCACGAAAGCTCATGCTACAAAACGTCTGTTAGTCTATAAGGTGCCAAAGGATTCTTTGCTACTCCTAAATGAAATACACTCTAGACCAGTGGTTCTCAAACTAGGGCCGCCATTTGTTCAGGGAAATCCCCTGGCGGTCTGGTCCGGATTGTTTACCTGCTGTGTTCACAGGTTTGGCAGATCGTGGCTCCCACTGGCCGTGGTTCACCGCTCCAGGCCAATGGGAGCTGCAGGAAGCAGCACGGGCCAAGGGATGTGCTGGCCGCCCTTCCTGCAGCCCCCATTGGCCTGGAGTGTCGTGGCCAGTGGGAGCCGTGATCATCCGAACCTGCGGACACAGCAGGTAAACAAACGGTCCTGGCCTGCCAGGGGCTTTCCCTGAACAAGCGGCGGCCCTAGTTTGAGAACCACCGCTCCAGATTAGTTATCTTTTTAGGTGTTACTGAAATATAAATAAATAATAATAATTCTGACACTGGAAAGAAAACTCCAGTGATTATTTATAACACAGGTACATACTTTAACAAATAAACATTTACTTACTAGACTCAAATATTCACTAAATAATTTATCTAATGTATAAAATAAAATATAAAAAAACAAGAAGTAAAATATAAAAAAAAGAAGATATGCTTCCCAGACAGAAACAAGTTTGATGATGCAAAGTAGGAATGACACATCCGGCTTTCCCAGTAAAAAGCATTTGAAATCAGAGACTTTCAAAAATGTTATACAGTAATTGTATACTTTTATTTAAGAAAAAGTTTTCATTACTCTGAAAATTAGTTAAAAAGCTTAAGTTAACTAATAAGAATGAATATAATGGAATTTATTCTTCATAGTGGTAAATCTCTGATTTCCAGTCCTTTCTAATGGAAAGACAGTTACATCAATATTACTTTGCATCATTGGATTATCAAGATGGTGGCTTTTTCTTTGGTTATTAATGATTCTCTTTTACTATATTTTAAGACACACATCCACTGCATTGGCTACTTTCTTGTAAGTGCCAGGAAAGTTGGGGCATGGACACTTTACCCTCCTGTAGAAGTAGCCCTGTACACAATTGAGATCAACAGAGGTTTGATGCTTCCCTCCACTCTCGTCCCATGGCAGCCCAACTCCTGTATGAGAGGATTCTATGCTGTGGAAGGTGAACATGGCAAGTTAATGTCAACAGAGTTATTGAAATTACTTGCTAATATCCTATAAGATGTTATCACACAGAGATTGTTGTTTCTCCTCTCTCCTGTATGTACCCATTACCACCGAAGAAAGCTTCCTCAGGGTCAGGGAATTATGCCATTAGGGCAGCATTCCCTCCTTCAACATAAATCCCTGCCTGACCCTTATTCCCTGCCTGTGGGGATGAAGGAGACATTGTATGTGTATTAGGGTTGCCAGGTGTCTGGTTTTTGACCAGAACACCTGGTTGAAAAGGGATCCTGGTGGCTCCGGTTAGCACTGCTAATCGGGCCATTAAAAGTCTGGTCAGTGGCACAGCGGGGCTAAGGCAGGCTCCCTATCAGGCTCTGCACGGCTCTGTGGAAATGGTGACATATCCCTCGGCTCCTAAGCACCTTCCCTGAGTGCCAGCTCTGCAGGTCTCATTGACCAGAAACTGCAGCCAATGGGAGCTGCAGGGGCAGCGCCTCCGGGTGAAGGCATCGCACAGAGCCTGCCTGGCTGCACCTCCGCCTCAGAGCCGAGGAACATGTCGCCCCAACCCCCTGCCCCAGCCTGGAGCCCCTTCCACACCCTGAACCCCTCATTTCTGGCTCTACCCCAGAGCCTGCATCCCCCTAGCCGGTATCCCCTCCCAAACCCCAAACCCCTGACCAGTGAAAATGAGCAAGTGAGGGTGGAGGAGACTGAGTGACAGAGTGAGAGGGATGGATGAGCGGGTGCAGGGCCTTGAGGAAGGGGCAGGATGGGGTGGAGCCTCAGAGTGGGGCAGAGCAGGGGGTAGGGTGTTCAATTCTGTGTGATTAGGAAGTTGACAACCCTAATGTGTATGCCTACTCTCTCTCTCTCTCTCTCACACACACACACACACGCTTAACTTCTTTGTAACGGGATGCAGTGATTAAAATATATTTATAGAATAAAGAGAGATTTTCCTTTTGGTATTACATATTAATCATGACTGTTCTACACCATAAAGTGAATTTTGAATAAAAGCCAAAAACCATCATCATTTCATGACTTCTGGTGGGATATTTCATTTGGTTTCATGGTTGACGCGAAACATTTCACACATCTCCTATAAAATAAACACCCAATTCCTGTGCACACCCTTGATAAATAAAGTTTCATCACAGCATTTGAAGAAGCAGTTCCTTTATTATTTTAACATACAGGTGTGACTTAGCTGTAACCATTCAAGTGTCTTATGTTTTTCAAGCCATGGGAAATATATTGACCCACATCACCAAAGTAACCTCAATCTATAAAAACTCTATGTAAATAAAAATGTTTACTCTTCAGGGACTGCATGTGGGGGCAGGTCACTGTGGAAAAGATGAAAATTATCACACAAGGAAAGTGTCAGCAAGTGATCTTAAATCTACTGTATCCTGGTGGGGGCAGGTTGACAGCCATCGTAATGATTGTTCCTAAAATAAATACTGCCACCCAAAATGCACGATCAGCAACACATGTATGTCTAATAGATAGACCTACAGTAATAAAAGTCTACATTATGGATCTAAATGATAAGCGTAGATTAGACAAGGCATTGCTCTTTGGAAGCCAAAAGCTATTTATAAGTGCTAAGTACTGTATTATCAATATTATCATCAAAGGTTCCATTTATCAAGGCCCTTTTATTAGCACTAATCAGCATAGTTTCTGAGAGCCTGAGATACATTAGACAAACTTCTTGAAATGCTGTATAACTCAGTGAATGAGTCTGCAAAATAATCTGCTATTTCATAGAAAGCCAATGCAACCTATAAAGTAATGGGTTCAGTACGTGCAGCTCTCTCTTTCACATGAACTAGCTTTTAAAAACATTTAAATGTCTTTAAAAATAATCCACCCTTAATCTCTCATCCCCTTTATGCTTTTGAAGGTAGACATTACAAATGCATTGATGAGATGATTAAATAAAATATTTTCATGACCTCCAATGCTACTTTATTAAACACTAATGTTCTGTCAAACAGAAAAAAACAAGGTGATATAGAACCTAAGATTTCTGGAAAGATATCTGTTCCAAAACTGGGTGCACCAGTAAATTATCCAACACCTCATAGCTATGCCCAATTCTCATTCAACCAGTCAGTCTTACCAAGTTTTCACCTCGACATTTTCCTCTTCTTGCAACACGGCTCTCAAAACATATGGAACAGCAAGTTAAACCACTATAGTATCAGGAAAGAACAACTCTGCTTATTAGTACCCCAAGTTATATCTTCTAATGAGCTGACTCTTTTGGCAGAACATAACCTCCACTAAGAGACTGGGCTTAAACAGTGCATCGCAGACAGAGGTGAAAGTAAGCTGGTACGGGCCGGTATGGAGGACTGGTAAGAAAAGGAGACTGACTGAGGGAGGGAGAGAGAAGCCTGCTCCCTGCATAAGAATAGTTTAAACTCAGCTATTCCCTGATGGTTCAGCCCCCAGGGCTAGGTTTCTGGCATCCTTGTTAATTTCACTCACAGTAGTGGGGGGAGGGGGTCAAGGGGAGGGTGTGTTTGACCATGGCAGGGGCAGTCCTTTTCTGCCCCTGGGGATGAGGGGATGTTTCCAATACTAATATACACAACAAATACAAGCATTTGGCTGCACAGCTTAAATCCAGAGCTAATAAAGGCAGGTGGAAGGGGAAAACTCATTGTCACATTGGTTTCTCGTCTCCTCCCTCCCCCTCCTCCAGCCAGGCTGCAGACAAGGCTCTGCATTCCTCCCCATTCCCTCCCCGCTCTCCCCAGCAGAGGTTTTCCTCTAGGCTCTAGCTTGCAGTAGGGAGACTGGCTGAGATGCCTGCTGCTGCTGCCTGCAAAAGAACAGTTTAAACTCAGCTGTTCCCAGTGCAGTTCGGTGCCCAGAGTTAGGAGCTGTTTCTGGCATCCTTGTTAATTTCACTCCCAGTTGTTGTTGGGTGTGTGTGACTATGGCAGGGGCAGTTCTTTTCTGCCCCCGGGATGAGGGGATCTCCTAAACACAATCAATATCAGGAACCATTTCCAAGTTCAAATCTATCCCATTCCCTCCCCAGCAGAGGATCATGGTTGTGATGTCCAAACTGCTAGCAGATCCTCTTTGAAATGTTACTGTTTAAAAAAAAAACACAAAAAACATCGAGAACATGGTGGAAAGATGTGTCATGATGATTAGGGTTTATTTTGGGCAAAGCAATTTTGCTAAAGCAACTAAAGATTCACAGGGAAAGCAAATAGCCTCCATAGACCACAAACCACAAACCACAAAGGGATTGGAGGGGAAAACTGAATATTCAGGGAAATTATTGTGCCTCCTCTGAAAGAAATAGTAGTTTTCATTCCAATCCACCCTCTTTATATATTGATTTAAACACCTGAAATGTCCTTAGAACATCGGATGCAATCTCAGATCTCTTTTTGTTTTGTCCTGCCTGCAGAGTGCAGAGGCTGAAATTGACAAAACTTTCTCTAAATATCTTGTATATTTCATGAAGGCTATTCCAGTTGTCCTTCATTCACCCCTGACTTCCCCTTCCCCCTCCCCTCTTCCCCGGCTCCCTCCCTGGCTGGCTGGCTGTGGTTTTTGGCTTGGCTACTTACTCCTTGGCAGACCCAGCCCAGCAGCACCTGCTGGCTCTCTGCAGGCAGCAGCCCACAGGGGCCGGTTGCTGGGGTCGCTGCTGGTTGGTGGCAGGCTGCAGCTGCATTGTTTGTGACACATTCATACACATACACATACATACAGTCAGAGGTGAAAGTAAGCTGGTCCGGTCCGGTATGGTGTACCGGCAAGAGCCAGTACGCCGTGCTGGACCGCATCGACTTCCACGGCGGGCGGGGATTGAAAGGGCTCTGGGCTGCCCGCAGCTGCGGGCAGCCCAGAGCCCTTTCAATCTCGGCCGCAGCTAAGATTTAAAGGGCTCAGAGCTTCCCGTGGCTGCAGGCAGCCCTGAACCCTTTAAATCCCTGCCACGGCTGAGATTTAAAGGGCTCAGAGCTCCCCGCCGCTGCGGGCAGCCCAGAGCCCTTTGAATCCTTCCGGCAGCTGGGATTTATAGGGCTCAGAGCTCCCCGCCGCTGTGGGCAGCCCAGAGCCCTTTAAATCCCGGCCGCGGCTCCGGCAGCTGGGCTGGGGCAGGGATTTAAAGGGCTCCGGGGTTCCCTCAGCAGCAGGAGCTCTGGGCCCTTTTAATTCCTGGAGGGCTGTAGTCCCTCTTCCTCATGGAGTTACATACAATCCCTGGCACACAATGATCTATAAACTTAATTCAATAAGGTATAACTTAATTAAGTAAGATTTGCCCGTGCTATTGGAGGAGATTGTCATATCTGTCACACCATGGTTGCCAAGCAGCCATTCATTCACCTCCCAGCACTGATGAGGTCATAAAGACAAACCCAACAGGAGATGAACTCACAGTTGCCATAATTATCACATTAGCTACCAGATTAGCAATCTCATCTGCTTTGAGCTGGTGTGAGAGGTCTTCAGAAACCTTTTGGTTCAAGTGGGGCAGTTAATTTTTTGTACTTTTAATTTTTTTAATTCTCAGACTTGTTTTTTTTCTGTTTGGGTGCATGAGGAATGGTGTCATTAGTGATGATTTAGCAGTGGCAACTGCTAACATGGAAGAGAGTGTGTGTCTTAAGGACAAAAGCAATTCCTGCAGGATTTTAACGTTCTGTTGTGTTTGCTGCTTTCGGAGGAGGTAAGCATGGCTGCTGTCACAAGACTATATTTGCCCCACAAATATGGTGGACAAAGGGATTTAAGCAAGCAGTCAATAGACAATTGACAATAGACAATATTGCTTACCAGACAATAGAATCCACTGTTTAGACAGTGAGAGGAGAGGAATTATACATATTATTTGAGGTCACTGTGTGGTTATTAAGCCATTAGGATATAGGATGAGGCTGGGACAAAAATATTTACATCTGCCATCCATCCCCAATTCCTAATTCCCCCCTCATATCTCTGCAGAAATGAAACAAACTCTGTACAAAGGAGGGGGAAAACGAAAAGAAATAAGAGAAATGAGGAAGAGGGCCACATTGGAGCCATACCCCTGGATAAGTCTGACAAGGAGGAGCAGCAGAGAAAGGGAAAAGACCACTGGAGCACTGTGTCCCTGGGTGAACTTGACCATGGAGATGCTGTAACTCTGGCTGCTAAACCATACAGCATGGAGACTCAAGACAGCTTAAGTACTGTGCAGTTAGATGTGCACCACAATGAACAGAAGCAGGAGCAAAAACTTCTGAGTGCAGTGTCCCTGAAGGTTCATTGTGAGGAGCAAAAAAGAAAGGACAGACAGGACTACCTCAACAACTTGTCTCTGGGTGCACGGTGTAAAAGGGGAAAGCAAGGAGGACAAGACCATGTAAGTGCTGTGTCTGAGGGAGCAACCACCAATGAAGAGCAGGACTATCAAAGTGTACCACACAAGGAGAAGCAACAGCCTATGGGAACTGAACACTTGAGTATCTTGTCTCTGGGAGTAACCTATGAAAAGGAAAAACCAGAAGGACAGATACATGTGAGCTCTCAGTGTGAAGGTGCAGCCTGCAAGGAGGAAGAGGACTACCATGGTATACCATACAAGGAAGAGCAACAGCCTATGGTGCCAGAACACCTGAGCAATTTATCCCCAGATGTAATCTCTGAAAAGAAAAAACAAGAAGAACAAGACCACGTGAGCACTGAGTCCGAGGGTGCATCCTCCAAAGAGGAGCAGGACTGTCAAAGTGTACCACACAAGGAGGAACAACAGCCTATGGGACCCAAACACCCAAACAATTTATTCCTGGGTATAACCTATGAACAGGAAAAACAAGGAGACCATGTGAGCTTTGAGTCTGAGGGTGCAGCCTACAAAGAGGAGCAGGACAGTCAAGGTGTACCATACAAGGAGGAGCAGCAGCCTGTAGGACCAGAACACCTGAGCAATTTATCCCCAGATGTAGCCTCTGAAAAGAAAAAACAAGGAGAGCATGTGAGTACTGAGTCTGAGGGTGCACCCTCCAAAGAGGAGCAGGATTGTCAAGGTGTACCACACAAGGAGGAGCAACAGCCCATGGGATCTAGACACCCAAACAATTTATCCCCGGGTATAACCTATGAACAGGAAACACAAGAAGGAGACCATGTGAGCACTGAGTCTGAGGGTGCACCCTCCAAAGAGGAGCAGGATTGTCAAGGTGTACCATACAAGGAGGAGCAACAGCCTATGGGACCCAAACACCCAAACAATTTGTCCCTGGGTATAACCTCTGAACAGGAAAAACAAGGAGAAGACTATGTGAGCTTTCAGTTTGAAGGTGCACCCTCCAAAGAGGAGCAGGATTGTCAAGATGTACCATACAAGGAGGAGCAACAGCTCATAGGATCTGAACATTTAAGTATCTTGTCTCTGGGAGTACCCTACGAACAGGAAAAAGAAGGAGAAGACCATGTGAGCTCTGAGTCTGAAGGTGCAGCCTACAAAGAGGAGCAGGACTGTCAAGGTGTACCATACAAGAAGGAGCAGCCTGTAGGACCAGAATGCCTGAGCCCTTGGTTCCTGGGTGTAACCTATGAAAAGGAACAACAGGTAGGAAAGGACCATGTAAGCTCTGTGTCTGAGGGTGCATCCTGCAGTGAGAAGCAATACTACCAAGGTGTACCACACAGTGAGCAGCAACAAGTTAAGGGACCAGAACAACTGAGTACATTGTCCCTGCCTGGAACCTCCAAGAAAGAACAGCAAGTAAGACAAGACCACTTAAATACTAGAAGCCTAGGAGCACTCTATGAGACGGATAAGCAGGTGGGACATAATCACCGAAGCAACCTGTTCCTGTTTGTGCCCTATGATGAGGGGAAACAGCAGGATGGACAGAATCACCAGAACACTATGCCCCTGAGTGTGAGTGTGTCATGCGACAGTGAGAGGGAACTGTGGGAGGGACAGGATCCGCAGAAGATCATGTCCCTTTATGTGCCATGTGAAGAAGAAGTACAGCAGGAGAAACAGGATCTTGTAAACACCATGATCCCCTGTGTACCCTGTGACAAGGGGAAACAGCAGGAGGGTCAAAATATCCTGTATACACTCTATGAGAAAGAGATGAAACAGCAGGATGGACGGCAGGATCAATTGAGCCCTATGTCTCTGTGTGTGGCCTGCAAGGAAAATGAGAAGGAAGAGGAGGAACAGAATCTCCTGAACACCACATTCCTGTATGAGCCCTAGCACGAGGAGGAGCAGAAGTAACATGACCACTGTGGACACAGCTGGACTGTAGAAAGCAGAGGACCACAGGAGAGATTAAATCACTTGTATCTTTATGAGGAAGAGGAAGAAATATAAATTATTTCTACTGAAATATGAATTGTTTGAAAGCTTTTAGCACAAAAGCACAATACAGCAAGGATGGAAGTTAAAACAAATTGGAATCAATAGTTCCAGTTATATGCTAACAGATACAATAGCTTAATACCCTACAGCAATATGGTAAAATATTAAAGGGCCTGTACCACAGGCCTTTGGCAGGGATGTATTTCTGCATTAGATAATTACAAGCCCAACATTTTCAAAAGTGGGTTCCCTAAAGTTACGCACACAAAAAAGGTGGCCTGATTTTCTGTACTGAGCAGTTGTAGATCCCATTGATGTTAATGGATGCTGCAGCCGCTCAACAATTTTAAAACCTGAAGTTAGGCACCTAAATCCATATTAAGACACCAGAATAAGTGACTGGGTGTCTGATCCTGTATCATTGAAGCTGATGAGAGTTTTGTCCTTTACTTCAATGGGAGCAAAAGCAGGCCCCTCATTTTCAATGGTATTAGCGTCCACAACTCCCACTGATTTCAATAGGGAGTGCAAGTGCTCTGCACCTGGGAAAATCTGGTCATGCAGTTAGGTGCTTAAGTGTGGTTTGAGGCATCTAACTTTTAGAGAGAGCCCCCCAAAAAATTAAAAGGTTGAAATTTCAGCAAAACATTTTCAAAAACCTGTTAAAATGTTCAGTGATAAATTGTCACCATTTCCCATCAACTTTACTGACTTTAAGGCCAGTATTTTCAAACTCAGGAGCCTAGAGACCTGATAGCATGTCACTAAAATAAGAATGTCCATGTTTCCCTGGAAAGGGAAACACAAGCCTGGTCTACACTAGGCGTTTAAACCGGTTTTAGGAGCGTAAAACCGATTTAACACCACAACCGTCCACACTAGGAGGCACCATATATCGATTTTAATGGCTCTTTAAACCGGTTTCTGTACTCCTCCCTAACGAGAGGAGTAATGCTAGTATCGGTATTAACATATCGGATTAGGGTTAGTGTGGACGCTGATCGACGGTATTGGCCTCCGGGAGCTATCCCACAGTGCAGCAGTGACCGCTCTGGACCGCAATCTGAACTCGGATGCAGTGGTCAGGTAGACAGGAAAAGCCCCGCGAACTTTTGAATATTTCCTGTTTGCCCAGCGTGGAGCTCCGATCAGCACGGGTGGCGATGCAGTCCGAAATCAAAATAAAGAAAGAGCTCCAGCACGGACCATGCGGATGTGATCACTATAAGGGCAGGCAAATCCGTTCTATCAGCGCTCCATTACAGAAGATGAAATTCAGAATCCTTTTTAAAAAATCTCCAGACAGACGCCATAGCAGGGACTCAGCGCACTGCAGCGTGACAAGTGTAACGGAAAGCCAAAGAATCAAATGGATGCTCATGGACTGGAGGACTGGAGGACTGAAGCTATCCCACAGTTCCTGCAGCCTCCGAAAAGTATTTGCATTCTTGGCTGAGCTCCAAATGCTTCTAGGGTCAAACACAGTGTCCGCGGTGGGTCAGGGCATAGCTTGGCAATCTACTCACCCCCCCACCCACCCCCAGAAGCGAAAGGGAAAACAATCCTCTGACTCTTTTACATGTCACCCTATCTTTACTGAATGCTGCAGATAGACACGATGCTGCAGCCGTCAACACAAACATCCTCACTCCCCCCATGCCATGGGTGGCTGATGGTACAAAAGGACTGGTAACCGTCCTCGTCATCAGCCTATTGGCACATGGGGCAGTAACCATGCTGACTAGCATCCGTCAGGTCAATCAAGGGCGCCTGGCCCTAATTTTTTCTGGTGGATGGTGGATGGTGCAGTATGGCTGGTAACCATCGTCATCATAGCAACAGGGGGCTGAGCTCCATCAGCCCCCACCCTTCATGTGTAAAGAACAGATTCAGTTGCCCCTGGACTAGCAGAGGGATGCTGGGCTTCTCTCCTACACACTGCTTAATGTCCTGTCTGGACTATCATATCAGCTGGAGGCTGCCTTCCACTCATTTCTCACTAACAAGTCACCATGTCTTTTTATTCCTGCATTCTTTATTACTTCATCACACAAGTGGGGGGACAATGCTACGGTAGCCCAGAAAGGCTGGGGGAAGAACGGAATCAACAGGTGGGGTTGTTACAGGAGCACCCCCAATGAATAGCATACAGATCATAGTTTCTGCAGGATCTGACACAGAGCAGCTGTGCTCTCTGGTTCTATGATACAGTGGTTATCTAGTACACTTGCCTATATTCTAGGCAGGACTGATTTTATTTTTAGATACCAAAAAGGAGGGATTGACTCAGGGAGTCATTCCCAATTTTGGCTTTTGCGCTCCTGGCTAAGAGCAGCCAGGGGCACTTATGACAGCAGCAAATGGTACAAAAGGACTGGTAGCCATGATCATCTTAGTTCCAACTTATGGAAGGGTTTGGATGGTGCAGTATGGCTGGTAACCATCTCTGCTGTCATGCAAAAGCAAAAGCATGCTTCTGTGTAGCGCTGCTGAATCACCTCTGTGAGCGGCATCTAGTACACATACGGTGAGAGTCACAAAAGGCAAAACAAGCTCCATGATTGCCATGCTATGGCATCTGCCAGGGCAATCCAGGGGAAAAAGGCGCAAAATGCTTGTCTGCCGTTGCTTTCCCAGAGGAAGGAGTGACTAACGACATTTACCCAGAACCACCCGCGACAATGATTTTTGCCCCATCAGGCACTGGGATCTCAACCCGGAAGTTCCAAGGGGCGGGGGAGGCTGCGGGAACTATGGGATAGCTAGGGAATAGCTACCCACAGTGCAACGCTCCAGAAGCCGACGCTAGCCTCGGACCGCGGACGCACACCACCGAATTAATGGGCTTAGTGTGGCCGCGCGCAATCGATTTTATAAAATCTGTTTTACAAAACCGGTTTATGCAAATTCGGAATAGTCCCGTAGTGTAGACGTACCCACAGAATGTCAGGGTTGGAAGGGACCTCAGGAGGTCATTTAGTCCAACCCGCTGCTCAAAGCAAGACAATCCCCAGACAGATTTTTGCCCAGATCCCTAAATGGCCCCCTCAGGGATTGAATTCACAACCCTAGGTTTAGCAGGCCAATGCTCAAACCACTGAGCTATCCCACAGAAAAAGCTAGTTCATATTTCTGAAAATAGGCTGCTTTGTTTCATAGCTGATCTTTAATCATAAGGCCTCTTATACTGCATGACATTTGCTACAAAACATTACACAGCATCTTCACAAATACAGTGTAGAAGCAAAAGTCTAGGCCACTTTTCAGCCCTCTCTCATTTTTGCTATTTACATAGAAAGTAAGCATTATAATAAGTCTGTATTTTGATTCGAAAAAGGCTTGAACCAAATAGCAGATCAGAACACCATAGAATGTCTGAGGGTGAGGAGTTAGCTAGATCGAGATTTGAATTTTGTAATCTTTATATGAATTGAACCAAAACCTTGGATCTAAATAACCTGAAGTTTGGGGTTCTAAAGATCTAGTTCTGAATTTTGTGGCTTGGGCTAATATTTAACTTGGATAGACTCTACAGATGATATACATATTCAAACTAAGCAACTAATACTGTGTTCACAACTCTGAATGTGGTAAAAATGTCTAGATAAGATAAGCCTATATGCAAGTAAACTGTTAAAAACAACAGAACAGTTCTAGTCTAACCATCCTGTTTTCATTGGTGCAGCACTACACACACACACACATATGTACGTTAAAATAGCTATATATGTATATATTCTCATTTTATTTGATTAATATTATGTCAGTGTTCAAGAAAGTAACATGGTTATAATGACAAAAAGGTTAGAAAGTACCAACAATCCTCCAACCCTATGCCATTGTTAATTGTCGCCTCGATCCTGCAATTTACAACATACTGATGAACACCTGCAGCTGTGCAGAGTCTGATTAATACCAGTGGAGAACCACATTTGGGGCATAGATGAATTTTAAACACAATCTGGTACAAAAGCTATACAAGATCACACATTAAAACACTGCAGTTTTCTGGTAGGAAAGACTACTAAACATGAAATATGATTATAGCAAGCACTAAGGATAGTCAACAAAATTTTTATATATATATATATATACACACACACACACACACACACACACAGATATCAAATGAGAAATTATAACATTTCAACAATGATGAAATAGTTGAAATTATATATGATATTTCAAAAATAAAACAAAATAGAATAAAATAATTGTTTACATCATATATACACAAATATATACATGTATGTATAGTATATATATATATATTCACATACATGCACTAATCTCTAGACAGAGAGGCACTTAAACTGAACATTTTGAGGCATGCAAAATTAGAGGCTATGTCTGAAAATTTATTGCTAATCCAGCAAAGCATGGATGCACTTCAGTGGAACTATACATGTGCTGACCATGCTTAAATGCTTTGCTGAATCAGGGACTGAGGGCCTGATCCTGCACCAACAAAATCGACAGAGCTTTTGTCATGCACTCCAATGCCTGCAGGATAAGGCCCCTCAGTGACTTGGCAATAGAACCGATGTATCCTGACACCCAGTCTGATTCTTTATCCAATGTGTCATGTTATTTCCCTATACAAGTGTATGTGATTATTACAACCACATATATGACGATATATACAAAGCCACAAAAGTTGAGATTTAGTTCTTAAAATATTATTTTGTCAGAGGAAATAATGCATATTGTGTAAATATATACAAAAGGCTAAGGGAGGATTTTTGTTGTATATTTTGAGAATTAAATTTCATGTCACTACTAGCAATATATATTTTAAGAAATTAGGTTTGACTTATTAATGCATATAACTTGCAGAAGATAAATGGGATGTAAAGAACTGTTATGTATGGCTAGTTTTATAAATAAAATTATAGCAGTAGCTCATAAAATTGCAGGAACCACTTGAATCCTAAAACTGCAATTTATATATTTCTATTTTAAGACTCCTAGCTATATATACAGTTTCTTTTACTCAGCTGAAATAATTCATACAGCTTGGATTGCAAAAAGAAAAAGAATACAAACAAACAAAATTTGCAGGACTTTATTTCATATTTTCCCCTGCCAGGCACCGACTGCATGATCATTGGATTTCTTCAGGAACATTTCACATCCCTGGGGTGTGCCAAACAGTAGCTATAATGCAAGACATAAGAGTATCATATGATGTGTTTATTATAGCCATTTCTCTGTAGCTGCTACATCAGAACCCCTCTGAGGCTTGATAAAAGTTTGCCAAAAATAAAATTCAAATATCATTTTAATCAAAACATGATAAAGAGGAGATTAGTGCCACCAGTGTCAACACCACCACTTCCAAAACATATGCTCAAATAAAACATGAAAGCTTCAGGGGATTGGTTTTTGCAAGCTTCAGTAGTTTACACTTCCTCTCTTCCCCAACTCTATGTATTATTAAAATGCTGATGATGTGTGTTAATGACAAGCTTCATTCTCAAAGGACTCATTCACTGAAGAGGCACCATTAACTTAAAATTCAATGCAACTGAAAACAAAATGTATTTACTTAAGTTACTAATATTTTATTGTATTTTATTTATTGCAATTTATAAGACAACATAAAGTGACATTCATTTACTACTCTGGGTGCCTTTGACATTATTTAAAACACCAATATAACAACCCCCATCAGCAACCCCTTTAAAGCCCCTAGCATAACTCCATCCCCAACACAGCCTACCAGAAGAGTTTTTCTGTATCAAACCTTCATCTCTTATTTACACCCTAGATTATTCAAATGAAAATAATTTTTATATCAAATTTACTTTTTCCAGACCCTGGTGTTTCTTCAACTCTTTTTTCAGTTTGAACAGTGAAAATAATTACAAATTTAATTTTTGTTTATGGTCTGTTTCACTTTCAGATTCTTGAGGAGAATGTAGGTGAAAAATGTGCTAAAAATAATTAGCTCACTTAGAATTTAAAATATGAGGAGCTTTTTAGACCCAGTGACATAGCCACCCCCATAAATACTCCCTAACTTTACCATCAAGTTCATTCTCTTAGACATACAAAATACTACATAGTGCATTCGAATGAGAACATTTCACATATTACACAAGCTAAGAAAAAGTTTGGATTGTAAACTGTTCTTATCATATAGCAGTAAGATACACAGATAAGAAATAGACACATATATACATTAGGGACGTGGGATAAAAGAGAAATCCCAGAAAACTTTTTTCCAGAATTCCAATAGGCCTCAGACCAAAGCTTTATAATAAATTATAAATATTATAAAAGGTTTGGTATTACTTGTTTTTCCAATTTCATGAGCCTTCAGACTTCTGACAAGAACTAGAAACTGAAGTTTAAATATAACACCAGAAAAGTTTTCTTCCTGTATTTCAGAAACAAAAAAGCTCAGAAAATCTTAAGAGAAAACCTCTTTCTCATAAGAATTTCAGATGACTTTTGCCAATCTAGATGGCTCAGATTATTTAGGAAAATTTGGAGTAAACAAACAGATGCTGGATTTCTTATTCACAACTTGAGGTTCATCTATCAGTAATATACAAAGCACAAGCCTCTCACCGTGAAGATTCATGGTCTATATAAGACATTCTTCTGAATACTTTTGCAAGAAACATGTTTAATGGGATGCAGAAAATAATACTTACATGTAAAAAAATTAGTTCAGAACATTTTGATATATGATTTATCATGTTATATTTAAATCCAACAATTAAAAGGTTAAAACTAGTTCTGAAGTTGAGAATGAGTTTAATCAGAACACCACGTGCTATTTTTTCTGAAAGTCTAAAGTGTATAGGAACAGACAAAAATGATCCATTGTTGCTATTAGTGTTATAACTTGCACCTGTATCTATTTTCATCTGAACACTCTAAGGAGAGTATTGATGGAGAAGATTGATGGTTTCTGAAATGATTATACTGCTCTTTCATGTTTCACTCTTTACAATTTCTCTTACTAAAATAAAAGCATTTATTAAGGAATTCTCAAGGGTGTCAAACTCCACAAACCAAACTTAAAGAAAAAGTTAGTCAAATGCATGCAAACTGAAACTGACTATTTACATACACCTCTACTTATTTGGTACACACTGCCTGCCTACCACAAATAATAGGAAGATGACAAAGTGTTAGGCACTGGGAAATTTACACTTGTGTTAATGCAGTTCAGAATATGCATTCTACTATTGAATGGGTTTCCATCAGTAAATCTTTCTCTAATAAAACAGCCATTTAAGAATGTAGATGAAAATCCGAACTTCTGGCTCCAGATAACTTTGTGGTTCTGGAGCATCTTTACATTTAAAAGTGAACCACTTAGCCTTATGCTGTTAATTTACCATTAGACAGGGATTTGGGGAAAAGGGTGTTTGTTTTATTATGTTATTGTTCCATTAATTGCTTGAAAACGCTGGACCAGTATTATATAGTCAACGGCAACAAAATATCACACCCACCTATTATTTCCTTAGGAAATTCAACCAAGAGCTTGTATTTGCTCTCTAGAGAGGCAGGCCAGGGTGGCTGTTAGAGATATGTTTTACTCTGGATGGAAGGGGATACTTCCCTCAGCCATCATTGCTAATGAACATATGGTAATCTGCAACAACGCAGAACTATTTAGCACCAGTGTTCAACTTAAGAGGAATGAGGAATCATAGGAATCTCAGCCAAGGCAAACCAAAAACAAATAAAATCCCCGAAAATAAGTAGGAATGTAAGCTACAGCAAGGGTCTTATTCAGAGCCTCTGCCCTCAGGAAAAAAAAAATCCATTTTGTTCAGTGACAATTTTGTCTGTGTAGGAAGTGCTCAATCAAGCTTCCTCATTGCATCTTCCTGAACTTCTGTGAAATAGCAACACTCCTCTTGCTTTGTATGTGACTGGCTGTAAAAACAAGATTGTAGGCCTATTTTTCAGTCAAGGCCTACAAATTAGTGTCCACTTACACTAGATCATAAACGCTTTGGAAGAATGCCTGTTTGCCTACATGCTTGTACTGTGTCAAGTACAACGGAGCCCCAACACTGATCAGGGCCTTTGGGCACTAGTACGATGCAGATAACAACATGTGTACATGCCACTTACTAGTTATACAAAAGTGGATCTGTAACCATCCATTTGTCCAGGGAACATGTAGGGTTTGTGCATGAAAAATGGATATACAAAATGAGAAACTAGCTACAAATGTTGCCCTTTAAAGAGTATTTGTTATCATTATAATTATATGCATATATGTATGCATTATTTATATAATGTATTTTTCTGTCACTATTGTCATTATTCCATATATCATTATAACATGTGTATGTATTATATATGGGCATGATGTAACAACTCCAGTAGCATTTGGCATGGCCCATTGGTGTGGGTGGTTAAAATCACCACAGGGGCAGAATTTGACAACTTCCTCTAGTCTATGAGCTCCATTTCTTGAGTCAGCTGCCCTTGAGAAAAGACAGCTAGATGTGTCCATAATTGGTAGAGTTAGCCAATAGGTTTCGTCAGGTGTTCCTAAGCAACGTAAGACTGAAGCCGGACTTCTACAGAGTTGAAACATGCAGGAGTGGAGCTTCACTTCCACACAAACTAGGAGCTCGACAAAACTAAAGGTCTGCTTCTGTGGTGCTCCAAAAGCCAAAGGAACACTGATTCAGGCTCCCTCCATACTCCATTTCCCCAGGACCTCTCCTTGCTCAGCTTCAGTTAACTAAACAGCTGAACACTTCTATTATCTGAAGTGTGGCAATATCCCCAGGTAAAGTTGGCCTAGAGGACCCAGCTTGAGAAAATGGGGTTTTGGATAACTGAGGGTCGCACTGTATATTGACAGAGACCGTAGGTACCCAACCTTGAAAATGTTGGCATTGGTTGTTAAACTCCTAAAAGGGTGTTATAAACTAAAGGGAGCAAAAGTAAACACTCTAAATAGAAACAGTTCCATTTTATGAGTAAGGGATTTTAGACGCCCAGAATCAGGATTCATACATATTTAATAAATAAAGCAGAACGTTATTAAACCACTTCACTTTTTAATGTCATCATTACTCATGTTGCCCTGTGGGCCTCCAAGACAAAAATAAAAAATTATAGGATGATTTCTGTATTGAATACTTTCAAAATGCTAAGAAAAGACATTATGTTAAAATAAAGCAATACTTTGGTGAAAGCATAGCATTTTAACACAACATATAATTTTCACTGTACTGAAATGATAAATGAACTGGGTTAGTCATCTCCACACAAAAGAGAGATCAACACCAACAGCCTTTATTCTAGCTCATGCAGTGGCATTGATCAGGTACCAGTAGTTGCCTCTTGTGATAAGATTACCTTCTGAGTGTTTTGAAATACTATATTTTGACTGTTTCAATACTTATACAAAACTTACTTTCATCAGAGTATGAAACTGATTCTAATATGGAACTCTCAGGCATGAATTATCCTTGATCAAAGTCATTATACTGGGAGAATCAAGTTCAAACTCTGAACTGTTACATTAAGAAATTATTGAAAGACTTTCTATTCATTGAAAGGTTTTCTATTCTTTTCAAACATGTTTTTCACAACACCAACATTTATGGAAAATACAGCATTAGAAAAAAGCTCAAAGCACAAGAAACTGTGTTTCGAGGAGCATGACCTAAGTAAAATAGATACATCTCTGAATTGGCTGAATCAAGGGCAGAATCAAAGTATATGGTTTATTGCAAGACAGAAAAGCCACTTCATTGTAAAGCAGGATTTTGTGTATACGTGACAATGAAATTATATATCAGGCAGATTATTTTTGGTGAAACAGATGCAGAACTAATTTGATGGTTTATTTTGCAAACATTTGGGTTCTTGTTTATTTTCCCAGAATTTGAATAGCATTGACTATTCTTGTTTCAGTGACTACATAGAGCTCAAGTATATATTTTTTGAGAGACAAGTTCATATATGCAAAGCAAAGCAGATCCCCGATAACCAGAAAGTCTGCGAGAACTCCTTTAATATCTAGTATATTTGGAAGAGTATGAAGTGGAAGTGGCTAGTGGGGTTATCAGGTTTAGCCTGATCACATGGCCACAGCTAGGACTAGATTTAAGCACATGCTGTTAGTTCACGGTATCTCACTCTAGTTACCAAACTCTAGACTTCACAATTATTCCCTATCCTGAATTTACCAACTCAGGTGAAAACTCCAAATGTTCTGCAGAAAGCTGACACTTTTCATGAAAAAGATCTTTAGTTGGAAACCCCATTTTCTGTCAAAAAACTATTTTGTTGGAAAATTTTTGACCAGCCCTACTTACCTCTTAGCCTCATTCTGGACAAAGTTAGTGTGCTGCATGTGTGCTGATTTGGTAGTTCAATCAATGAGCTATAGAAGAGAACATATTTTTCAGTATTGTAATTTTCCAGTGCAGAATCCGCTGAGGATTTTTTACCAAAGATTTACCCCGTTTATGCATGATGTCAATGTCGTGCTCGCTGGAATGGCTCGTGAGCAAGAATATCAGGGCAGACTGTTAAGAAGCAGGGCACAAACCCCACACTGAGTCGCAAATGAGTTGCAGGCTTAGGTTTCAGATGGTGATAGAGCTGCTGAAATATGCCAGCTCTGTAAGTCCTTTAGGGCTAACCCAGGTTAATCTTGGGGATCAAGTGTTTATGTTTAGGAAGCACAGACTCATAGGACTGGAAGGGACCTCGAGAGGTCATCTAGTCCAGTCCCCTGCACTCATGGCAGGACTAAATATTATCTAGATCAGGGATCGGCAACCTTTGGCCCGTGGCCCACCAGGGTAAGCCCCCTGGTGGGCCGGGCCAGTTTGTTTACCTGCCATATCCG
This sequence comes from Mauremys mutica, assembly GCF_020497125.1. Lineage (NCBI taxonomy): Eukaryota > Metazoa > Chordata > Testudines > Geoemydidae > Mauremys > Mauremys mutica. The sequence continues at coordinate 95,272,809 of NC_059080.1, read as the reverse complement.
CAGGTTCGGCCGATCGCGGCTCCCACTGGCCACGGTTCGCCGTCCCAGGCCAATGGGGGCTGTGGGAAGTGGCACGGGCCAAGGGATGTGCTGGCCGCGGCTTCCTGCAGCCCCCATTGGCCTGGAGTGGCAAACCACAGTCAGTGGGAGCCGCAATCGGCCGAACCTGCGGACACGGCAGGTAAACAAACTGGCCCGGCCCGCCAGGGGGCTTACCCTGGTGGGCCACGGGCCAAAGGTTGCCGATCCCTGATCTAGACCATCCCTAACCTGCACTTAAAAATCGCCAGTGATGGAAATTCCACAACCTCCCTAGGCAAGTTATTCCAGGGTTGAACCACAGTGACAGTTAGAAAGTTTTTCCTAATGTCCAACCTAAATCGGCCTTGCTGCAATTGAAGCCCACTGTTTCTTGTCCTATCCTCAGAGGTTAAGGACAACAAGTTTTCTCCCACCTCCTTGTAACAACCTTTTATGTACTTGAAAACTGTTATTATGTCCCCCCTCAGTCCAGATTAAACAAACCTATGCCTAGAGACCCTGGCATGAGCTGACACCTGGCCTACCAGCCTCACAGTTTAATAACCTTAATCTGCTAAGTGTTTTGTCAACATGCTCTGTTCTTTAAATTTAAATTTTATTATTGTGCTATGTTGATAATGCCATCTTGCCATGCACAGCTTGAGTAGACAGAAAACACATGCTCTTTATTCAGAGAAAAGTTGGAAGAGCAATACATTTTACTGCTTATACTTTACCTTGCAGATTTATTTAAGGGGTTCTTTTTTGCAGGGGAGGGGAGAAGCAAGTTGCATTATAATCATATCACTATAAAATGTCAAAAGCATCAGGTGAATAATCTGAATTCTTCTTAACCAACAGAACTACAATATAACTATGTATGGAAGTTGTCTGGCTATAAAGTCACAACAATAAATTACTGTGAGAACTTGCTTTAAAAGCACCATTTGTGATTTCGCTACTGTGTTGCAAAACTGAACATTAATGAAATCATTACAAATACTAGATAATTTTTAAAATACCACTACTATGCCCTTCTCTCACACTTTTCATCCAAGGTTCTCAAAGAACTTTTCAGAGATTAATGAAGCAGTCTTGGATGTAAGGATGTTTTATTACATGTTTTACAAAAACTCAAAATGAGACAGAAGGTCAAACACCACGTAAAGTACAGAGCTGAGAACAGACTCCAAAAATCCTGACTGCTAGTCCCCTGCTTTAACTTATAGTTATATATAAATCTGTATTCATTTCTCAGGCAATATTTCAAAAACTGAAACCTATCTTACAGAGAAGGCATTAGGCCTGTTGCACTCAAGTGTGTATGTACAGCATTACTACACGTGAACCAGCTGAGTGACATCCTTGATTCCATATCTGTAGTCTTGTCTAATTCTTGGGTCACTAAGGGTATGGCTACACTTGAGAGTTGCAGCGCTGGTGGAGGCTTTCCAGCGCTGCAATTAGTAACTGTCCACACCTGAAGGGCACATCCAGCGCTGCAACTCCCTGGCTGCAGTGCTGGCCGTACACCTGGGTCTGCTTGGGGAATAAGCATTGCAGTGCTGGTTCTGCAACACTGGTCGTAAAGTGTGGCCACACACCAGCGCTGTTATTGGCCTCCAGGGTATTAGGAGATATCCCAGAATGCTTTTAACTAAATTATTCCCTTTGTTTTGTTATATAGCCTCTCTTTGTTTTGTTGTGAACGCGGCTCCGGGAGCTGCTTATCTAAAAAAACAAACACAGCTCCTGTTTGCTGTGATCAATCTGTGAACAATCAAATGAGATATCCCCCTCCCTGCGTGATTCACAGGGGTTGAGTGTTTGCTTTTTGCTTGACCAGCAGCGAGAAAGGGAGTCGGCAGCTGCTTATCTGGTCTGCAGGCTTTTGCAGTTAAAGAGTAAGGGGTCAGAAAAAGTTTCTGATTTTGCAAGTCAGGGAGCCGATACACAGTGTTGGCTCCAAAAATCCACTCTCTCTCTCTCTCCCCCGCTCCCTGTCACACTCCACTCCACCCCCCCCTTTTGAAAAGCATGTTGCTGCCACTTGAACGCTGGGATAACTGCCCATAATGCATCACTCCCAACAGCGCTGCAAATGCTGCAAATGTGGCCACACTGCAGCGCTGGTAGCTGTGAGTGTGGCCACACACCAGCGCTGTCCCTGCACAGCTGGACGACCAGCGCTGTAACTCCCAGCGCTGCAACTCTCAAGTGTAGCCATACCCTAAGATATAACAGAGATTTAATTGTCAAGTCCCCTTGGGCCAACATGGTGGGGCAAATTACTGGTGCACAGAAATAGTTCAGTAGTTCTTTATTTGTACGAGGCTTCCAATGTTTACACTGTGGTTAAAAACAAGTTTTCAACAATCCTGAACTACTGAAAAACAATTTAAAAAAGTGGAAAAAAAGCCAAAACAAACCATCACCACCCCTCACCACACACACACACACACCCTTTGCCATAAACTGAAAGGCAATCAGAGACTTTGATACATCTACCAATTTAGAGATACAATTACATGTTTTACTATTAATTTTAATTACTGGACACGGAGAAAATGACTTTTTTTGGCAGGCAGGTGATAGGGCAACTGCTTGAAGGACCCATTTCCCATGAGATTCCAAAGATTTCATCAGCCTAAATGATAATGAGCCGTTTTGGTTGAAATGAACTGATTAGTTCCTTCCCCCTGCTCTCCCTCCCCCCCAGCTGCTGTTCAATTAATGGGCCACTTTTTAAATTTTCAAAATGAAGTTCATGACTCATCTATTTTTAATTTTTTAAATTGCAAACTGATAAATACTTCTGATGAATTCAGCCACTTGATGACACAAACAAAAATAGTTTGAATTCCAGATCCGGAAGGAGTCAGTGTTAACACTTAGTTAAAAAAAAATGCAGCATGAAAATTTAGCAGTAAAAATATTTCTATAAAAGGACTAATAAAATACAGATGATTAAAGTAACAAACTCAGGGGAGGGAGGATGAAGATGGCTCTTAAATTAAAGGTGAGGTGTTTAATCCAAATAAACTATTGTTGTCAATGAATGATCTGATACAAACCGATTTAGATAATACAGAAAAATAAACACACAATTTGACAGCCACCCTGGATTTATAGAATCATGGGATTAAATGCTTTCCACTTATTCAAAGAGGATTAGTGAGGATACATTTATTTATTTAAAGCAGATCTTTTACAGAACTAGAGAGTTTACAATGATATGGAGTGATGGAAAACAGAAAATCCATATCAGCTTTAGCTTCTATCATTCAGCCACAGATGGGAAACTGCTTACAATCAAATATGCGACATAATGTATTAGCAAAAAGTATGGAATAATCTTAAACTACTTAGTCATGGAAACAGAATATTGAATATGTAAAATATTTGTATACACGACTTGTACTGAAATCTAATAAAATTTGAAACTATGCACCTAGATTTAGGACACATTTGTAAAACAGAATCTGTGACATTGGTGTAAATTTGGAGTAACTGAGATCACCCAAAATATATGAAAATAAAAACAAAATCTAACATGAGGATGAAGATGTGTAGAGGCTAAAAGAGAAGACTAGAGGTGAGAACTCCTGAATTCTACTCCAAGGTCTGACAGCTAAGTCAATTAACCTCTCTATTCTTTAGCTTACCCATCTGTAAAATGGAGAAAATGCTCACCTTGCAGGAGTGCTCTGTCTTAATTAATTAACTTCTGTAAAGTGATTCAAGATCCTCATATTAAAACCTTCTCTACATGCAAAATATCTAACAATCACAATAATTCAACAAGTATTTAGAGCATTTCTATTTGTGTTGTAGAATTTTCCGGGTCCGATTTTCATCTATTCTAAGGCTTCTTTAAACCACTCTGGTAGTGCAAAGAGGATCCATTTCAGGCCCGTAGAGTGGTATAAAATGGTCTTGATTTTGGTTTGGGGCCAAAATTTGTACAGCACCTAACAAATCTGTGCCCTTCTGATTGACAGTTCTGGGTGCAACCCAAATAATATTCGTAATGATCGCAACAAAATTTTTTGAATATGTTTACTGCATAATATGACACAAAAACCTACAGCACACAACAGAACCAAGCACTGTGAAGAGTTATTATACATTGGTGAAAAGATCTCACACATTCCGGAAGACTTCTCAAACAGTATATAGCCACTTCTGCTATACCAGCTAGCAAACAGCCCACCTGCATTCCCAGAATTCAGTACATACACTCCTTAAGAAGTATTAGAAAACCTAAAGGAGTCTCAGCCCAAACCTATGAATGTGATCTATGCCCTTCCTGGCTGGTGAAAAAGTCATGGGAACTGATGATACTTCTGATTGAACTAGCCAACATATCATTCAGAGAAGGGATTTTCCCCTACTCCTTCAAATACGCAATAGTGCAACTGGCACTGATGAAACCCATCCTAGATATCCGGTTTCTAGCCAACTATCATCTGTTCCTGAAGAAGCTCATAGAGGAGCTAGCGAAAGGCCAACAAAAAGTTCATCTAACTGAAGCTAATGTAGTAGACGTGGCATAATGTGCATTGAGGCCAGGACATATAGAATGAAAACTGCTTTAGTAGTACTAATGGATGATCTCCTGCAGTCAGTGGATGGTAAGTAGTCATCCATTCTCATCCTCCTGAGCCTCTCAGGAGCATTCAATATTGTTGACCCTAGCATACTGTGGCGTTGCACTCCATATGCTTTATGAAAATATGTTTGGAATGTGAATATAATGTAACCGGAATATGCTTTATGTAAAAGGTCTCTTGTAAGGTATCATTACAAAGCTTATAATCTACTGAGTGTGTTCATCCTATTTGTATGTATGTATCATTCTTGTATCTAAAACTAGAAATATGAAATTAACTCTGAGACCCTATTGTACTTATGCAAAGTGTGGGCCATTAATGGTGGTTTAGAATCTTGATGGCCCCCACTGACTAAGACAATTGCTGTAAATGGCTGTTTACCTGCACGCCTTCCTGTGTATGTGAGGGGGTAATGAAGAATAGGTCTCACAGGACATGTGACCAGGTCACATGATACTGGAATCCATCTTAAGCCCAGAGCTTTTCCATTTAGAAGGAGGAGTGGGGACCCTTGAGAGACAAAAGCTTCCTGCCTTATGCCAAAGCTATAAAAGGGGCTGGAACAGAACAAAGGAGTCCCAGTCATGTGAAACCCTTGCTTTTTACCTAAGATGGCTGCTGGAACTAACAAGAGCTGTACCAGGGGAAAGGATTGGGCCCACACTGGGAAGGAGTCTAGTCTGTGAAAGAAGCTTATTGGAACATCTCTAAGGGTGAGATTTACCTGTATTCAGTTTCTTAATGTATTAGGCTTAGACTTGTGTGTTTTGTTTTATTTTGATTGGTAACTTACTTTGTTCTGTCTGTTATTACTTGAAACCACTTAAATCCTTCTTTTTATACTTAATAAAATCACTTTTGTTATTAATTAACCCAGAGTAAGTGCTTAATGCCTGGGGGAGCAAACAGCTGTGCATATCTCTCTATCAGTGTTGTGGAGAGCAGACAATTTATGAGTTTACCTTGTATAAGCTTTATACAGAGTAAAATGGCTTTATTTGGGGTTTGGATCCCATTGGGAACTGGGTGTCTGGGTGCTGGAGACAGGAGTACTTGCTAAGCTGTTTTCAGTTAAGTCTGCAGCTTTTGGGGCGTGGGTCAGACCCTGGGTCTGTGTGGCAACAGGCTAGCGTGTCTGGCTCAACAAGACAGGGTTCTGGAGTCCCAAGCTGACAAAGAAAACGGGCTCAGAGGTAGTTTCAGCACATCAGGTGACAGTCCCAAGGGGGTCTCTGTGACTGAACCCATCACACAAACTGCTGTCCTGCTCAAGAAAGATGGCAGAGATCCAGGGGAATGAGCTAATATGGTTTAAGTCTTTTCTGGAGGGATGCACCCGAACAATAGTGATGGGAAATTGCATGCCTCCACTAGATGTCTCACATTTAGAGTTTGTAGCCTGATCAATTATTGCAATTATAAAATAATTTATCACATGTGTCATGGAGTGTGGGGGAGTCAGGGCCCTGCACCCTGACTTCCTGTGATTCACCGTGCTCTCAGCCAGACAGTAAAACAGAAGGTTTATTTAGACAACAGAAACACAGTCCAAGACAGGTCTTGCAGGTACAAACAGGACCCCCTCAGTCAGGTCCATCTTGGGGGATCCCGGGAAGGCCAGAGCCCTGTCTGGGCTCCCCTCCATTTTCCCAGCCAGCTCCAAACTGAAACTCCCTCCAGCCATCTCGCCCAGCCTCCCCCAGCCTTTGTCCATTTTCCGGGCAAAGGTGTCACCTGGCTCCAACCCCCACCCCTGGTTCTCATGTTACATGCTCAGGTATCTGGTTTTAAGGAAAGTCTCCCATCTCCAATGCAGACAGTCCCAGCAAAACTCCCCTGCAACCTTCCCAGGTCAATACTCCCCTCTCCCTGCTGCATCACAAGCACCCACACGGTATTCAGAGAAAACATTAAGAACATTCCCATTTCATCACAACATGCTCTTTATTCAGATGGCTACTTAGAGTTAAATTAGAAAGATGAGAGGGGTGGAACACACACATAAACTTTAGTTAACACAGGCAATATAACTGAAATCATAGACAAATATAATAAGTATAAGAATATGATAAATTCAGTAAAGTGTTTTCCTGGATTGTTCATGCTTACAACTCTATGGAGACCATTATAAACAAAGACGGAAGAAGCAGGTCCTGATTCAGTTTGTACTGTCTCAGGATCTGACAAATGCAAATTACAGGGCCAAAACTTAGATCTTTATACCCTCATCTTAGTACATCACCAGATATCCGTGGCCATATTTGACCTATTCCATGAACTGGGACCTGCCCTTTGCCCATGTGTGGTATTTCGGGTGCCCAGAATTAGATTTCCAACCACTGACATCACCTATCTGCATCAATCACATGCTTAACAAATCTCATACATCAATGGGGTCACCACTATAGTTACCTCATTGCAAAATACCCCAAACATTCTGTTATTTACACAGTTTTATGATGTACCTATTCTTCTATAGTTACTTACTTTGTTATGCAGCATGCCAGTATGAAATTTATAACCTCAGGTCAAACCCTGGGGCTTACTTTGGCTAACTGTTTATCAGACCTGTCACTCAAGCCTGCACTCTAAGTCCATAACACATAACCTTTAATAGTCAAACCTATACACACAGGTTAGTTCTTCACATGTTGTTACAGCTTTAATAAAATTCCTTATTATTTCTATAAGCATGCGTTGCAGACAGATTGTAGTTTGATCAGAAATATAGAACATCACCATAAAAATAAGATCTGGTCAAAGTCAACAAGTCCCACAAGGATCAATTATTTCACTGGTCCTACTCAACATCTACATGCAGCCACTAGGGAACTGGTCAGATGACACGGACTCAAATGCCAACAATGACACACCCAGCTCTACCTATCCTTCACCACATACAACATCATCACTACCACCAGAATAATCTAAACCTTCATCCAGCTCATGGATGAAGAATAGCAGGTTGAAGCTCAACCCAAGCAAGACAAAAGTTTGTCTGGTGGACAGAAGAAAGCACTTTAAAGAGTTTGCAGTCACTGTGTAATCTACTTAGATTGATGGTATACACACATAACAGGTCAATTCAGTGCATAGTTTAGGAGTGCTCCTAGATTTATTGATGGTGCTAAGCTCTCAAAAAACACACACATAGATAGATAGATAGATAGATAGATAGATGTGTGTGTCTGTATATATATATATATGTGTATATATATATACAGACACACACACACACCTATCTATGTGTGTGTGTGTAATCTAGTGTTTTGGTGGGTGTACACATACACACACACATATATATGTGTGTACACCCACCAAAACACTAGATTGCACACATAATTTGCCACCAGGGAGAGGAGACAACAAACTACGTATGAAAGACGTCAGTCACATAACTTAATGCACTAGTTGTAGAAGGTGCTCAGATACTACAGTGATGAGGCTGCTATAAGAATCTATAAAGCATAGAACTCTTCTGTTTCCATTGTTATTATTCATGCCCTCTTTTGTCTCCCAATCTCACTTACTTTTAACTCTGTCCCTTTCCATTCTCTATTTCTTTCTTCCCTTTCATCTCTTCTCCACCCCTCTCCTCTATATTTGACTCTATCCTGAGTTCTCTAATTTTTCTTTTCCATTTTGCCACTTTCTCAGACCTTTCCCCAGAAGATTAGTACTGACCTACCCACATCCCCATTTCCAAAGAGTGGAATGGAATCAACCCCTTACACTGTGCTGGGGATGTATTACCCATAATTACCTCCAACACAGCTGTTCTACTTCTAAGCCATTCTAGTCTCTGCTGTTTCATTCTTCACAGCCACTTTGTGTTACCCCTCAGCTTCCATGGCTGCTCTTGGCTTTTCCTGCCTCCCGCCTCTTAATGAAATCATTCATTCAGTCATTTATGATCCATCATCCTTTCTATTCTTTTCTCTGACTAATCTGATTCTTGTTTAACTCCTTTTATTATCCACCTCTCTTACCAATCCCTGTCAGAGTTGTGCAGCCAGTATTAGCAGATATTGACTTCAGCGGAACTAGATATCAATGTCTATTGACCCAGGTGAAGCTAAGATCAATTTTTTTACCTCTAGGGACAATACATCAAACATGAACCCAAGTGTTATGTACATTCAGAATATATTTATTAGAACTCTCTGGAAATCTGAGTCATGAATATAATAGGTCTAATTTAAATCAGAACAGCATCATCAACAATGCCACCACAATTAATATTCTAAGATGAGATGAAGATACGCATCTGCAAAAGGAGACAGAGTTAGAAGTTTGTAAAATAAACTAAGCGTCTGACCACTCATCTCCACAGGAGAGGTCTAAGAGCCACAGATCACTACCTGAGAAAGCTCCCCGTCTAGCCCCTGGAAGAAGTACGTTGGCTTCTGTCAGCTGAAGTGTCCCAGCTGTTCCGTATGCTGTTCCAGAGCCCACACTGGAAGACAGTGTCTGACTTCTTAAGTGGTAGTTTGATAAAAGCTTTTTAGGCATTTCTTATTTCTTATCAGCAAAACTATTTGTATCAACCCATCATATTCTGCCTACAACTTAAGACCCAGTTTTAAAGTTAAGCAACTTCATATTTTACAGTCATGGAAAGCAGTGTTCCATTGGTAAATCAGCTAATTCCTTTTTTTCCAAAAAGAAGATATAATAGGAATTCTAAATACCTCAGTACATCTTCTCTGGAGAAAGTAAATACAAATAAAAAAAACCTTTTTAAATAGTAAAGACATCTTAAAAATCTTCAACACAATGGAGCAGCTGTTACTGAGTTTACTTGACGGGTATATCCTGTCATTAGGGAAATCAGAGGCCTCTTCTAAATACCTTTTTTGTTTGGTTGTTTGTCAGCTCAAACACTGATTAGGTTCTTTTACAACCACATTGTTTGTTTGCAAAAATGCCACAGGAAAAAATCTTAAGTAGCAACTTGAGCTCTGTAGAGGCTCCAGATATACATAGGGCTATTTTCTTAAATTCATATACAGTGGATGATGTTACTAGGATAAAAAAGTCAGAAGTGCATAAGAAAAAAAACCTCAAGGGGTATTTTCAGTGATTGGTGTACACAAGTGAAAACAAATCTGTTTAAAACAGAAGGCCTAATCCTGCACGCCTTATAGGAAATACTGATATTGCCATTAATGGGAATTTTGCCTCAGTAAAGGAAACGCAGGATTAAATCTTGAAAATAAATCTAGAAATGAAAAAAACAACAACCCTGAGTCTGAATGTGAACTATTTGACAGAAGGAACTTCAACAAAGGGGTCTCTGGGACACAAGGGAGGGTTCCTTTTTTTTATCTTACCATAGACTCTGATGTAACTCACAGCTGACCAGAACAATAGTATTTAGACAGCAAGCTGTGAAAGCCTAAAGAGAATCCTCCCCATTTTCATCTTGAAAAATCCGCATCTAAATACACCATCTGCCAAGCCCTGCCCGGAGCTGGTATATTGTTGGGTATTCTGGATATCTCTGGGCCGAAACAGTATGCAGCGGTCTTCTACTCTGCTATGCAGAAAATCCACAGGGGAATAAAGAGATGCGTGTGTGTGTGAGTGTGAGTGTGTGTGCATGCACATGTATATATGCATAAGCCAAAAGGCCAGAATCAAGCATAAAATTATTATTTTAAAATGCAATTCCAGTAATTTGCTGGCTTCAGATTATGAAGCAGGTCAGTTTTGGGGGTAAGTTCCTGTTTGCAATTTAAAATTACACTATGAAATGTGCAAAAATAGCTGGATAACATATTGTGGCTGGTGATTTAACTAAAAATAATCCTGCATGGCATTAAAAATGCAAAATATTCTCTGAATTGCATTGGGAAATTTCTAACAGGTAAACTTACAATGTCCAGAAATAGTTACCATTGCCATCTAACAATTTGCCATGAAGAAGGGAAGGAGGGAGAGAATACACACACACACATTGAATGCCATAGAGGCTGTTATTTATTTAGATCACCAGTACATTACTCAGTGACAGTAAATATTTGATATATGTATACACCATCTCTTTCACTTTCTCATCAGAGAAAGAGTTGAGAGACGGAGGGGAGGAGAGGGACAGACAGCGTGTTTTGTTCACACTTTTTGAGGAGGAGACATGGTTTATAAGCTTCTTTGGAAGATGTATTTTTTTTAAGATAGACATGAAGATGGAGAAGATGGAGGTATGGTGGACCAGGCTTTTTAGCCATTGTGGGCTGCACGCATGGGCGCCAACTTATATGGGCTCGTGGAGCTAAAGCCCCAGGAATATTCAAAATCAGGGGCTCTGCTCCACCAATATTTGGAGCTAGGTTTCGCCCCTTTAAATCCCAGCCGCGGCCGGGAATCAGAGGGCTCTGGGCTGCCCGCTGCTGCGGGGAGCCCAGAGCCCTTTAAATCCCAGCCGCGGCAGGGAATGAGAGGGCTCTGGGCTGCCGGCAGCAGCGGGGAGCCCAGAGCCCTTTAAATCCCAGCCGCAGCCGGGAATCAGGGGGCTCTGGGCTGCCCGCTGCGGCGGGGAGCCCAGAGCCTTTTAAATCCCAGCCGCGGCTGGGAATCAGAGGGCTCTGGGCTGCCTGCAACCGCGGGGAGCCCAGAGCCCTTTAAATCCCAGCTGCGGCTGGGAATCAGAGGGCTCTGGGCTGCCTGCAACCGAGGGGAGCCCAGAGCCATTTAAATCTCAGCCGCAGCCGGGAATCAGAGGGCTCTGGGCTGCCGGCAGCGGCTGGGAGCCCAGAGCCTTTTAAATGCCAGCCGCAGCCGGGAATCAGAGGGCTCTGGGCTGCCGGCAGCGGCTGGGAGCCCAGAGCCTTTTAAATGCCAGCCGCGGCCGGGAATCAGAGGGCTCTGGGCTGCCCGCTGCGGCGGGGAGCCCAGAGCCTTTTAAATGGGAGCCCAGAGCCTTTTAAATCCCAGCCGCGGCTGGGAATCAGAGGGCTCTGGGCTGCCCGCTGCTGCGGGGAGCCCAGAGCCCTTTAAATCTGAGCCGCGGCCAGGAATCAGAGGGCTCTGGGCTGCCGGCAGCGGCTGGGAGCCCAGAGCCTTTTAAATGCCAGCCGCAGCCGGGAATCAGAGGGCTCTGGGCCAGGTCTGCAGGGGCAGAGAGCCCAGAGCCCTTTGAATCCCAGCCGCGGCGGCTGGGATTTAAAGGGCTCAGGGCTCCCGGCGGCTGCCAGCAGCTCAGAGCCCTTTGAATCCCAGCCCCTGGCCGCTGATTGCCCCCTCCCCAGACCCCTGCCCCAACTGCCCCCCAGGACCCTCACTCCCTATCTAAGCACCACTGGTCCTTGTTCCCTGTTACCCACTTCCGAGACAACTGCCCCTAACTGCCCCTTGGGACCCCAGCCCCTATCTAAGCCTCCCTTCTCCTTGTCCCCAACTGCCCCCTCCTGAGACCCCACCCAACTTCCCCCCAGGACCCCACCCCCTACCTGTCCCCTGATCAACCCCCTGGACTCCCATGCCTATCCAATTGCTGCCTGTCCCCTGACTGCCCCTCCGAACCTCTGCCCCATCCAACCCCCCCTGCTCCTTGTCCCTTGACTGGCCCCTGGAACCCCCTACCCCTTCTCCAACCTTGTAATCTTGTGGCACTGACGCGTTGTAGCTTCATTTTATATCGGCTTACAGGGCGGGAGTGGGGGGGCACCACCATTTTGGGCCCCACCAAAAATTATACAAACCTGCTGCCTATGGCTGCACGGAAGAAGACATTGCAGTCAATGGGAGTCGGATGGGCTCTTAGTCATGAAGAAGAGCAAATGGGGAAGCACAGAAAAAGAAGAGGGGAGAGGTAAGCAGGAGCTAATTGTGGAGGGTGCTGAAAGTAAGAACTTACTTATGAGGTAAATGGAAAGCAGAGGTGGAGTTTGAAGAGGGGCCTGACATAGAATGGAGGGAAAGGCAAATGATTTTTGTGGCAACATTTTGGTTGGATTGAAGGAGGAAGGAAGCCAGGGCCTAGGATGTTCAAAGAACCCTCAGTTTTAAAAATGAAAGTGAGACACTGACATGACTCACTAAAAGCAGGTACTTCACAGGACAGGATGCCAAAGCATCTCATCCTAACCCGCACCCTGTATTTGATTCCTATCCTTGGCCTTTCACAAAAGAAGGTTATAGTTATAGTTATTCCAAACTGTGAGGTGCTTTTTGGGAGAGCAGATTGAGACCTACAAATTCATTTCATTCATCACAGAGATAATGGCTCCTAAATCCAGGTTTCCAGAGGTAAAGAACTAATGCTTAATCCTGTACGCCATCTAGATCCTTCCTTGTAACACATACATTTATGGTCTTCCTCAGAAGAATCTGCCATTTTTTCCAAAGAGAATTTTAGTGTTTGTACGAGGTTCTAGATGGATTGTCCTGGAAAATGACATCCTGCATTTATCCAGAGAACAAGTGAAACAATGGTCATGGCAATGCCAGCTTTCTCACACTTTCCTTTTAAAGGGCACCAGTCTTGACCTGAGAGTAGCATATTCTCCATCCCAGTCAATAGGTGACCTGTTGGTTGGCAAACTCAGCAGGAGTACACAGCAACAGCCACTGGGCTTCTGATAAAGCAGCAAAGAGTCTTGTGGCACCTTATAGACTAACAGACGTTTAGGAGCATGAGCTTTCGTGGGATGCATGTAGTGGAAATTTTCTGTAAGGTGCCACAAGACTCTTTGCTGCTTTTACAGATCCAGACTAACACGGCTACCCCTCTGATACTGGGCTTCTGATGTGAACACCCGTCCATGAAAAGATGAGTTAATTTTACAGTGGCCACCTAATGATTTTTGCCCACAATCAACCACAGTAACAATGTACAAAACCAAGACTTTTTCTACATTTGCATTCCTTTTGTTTTAAAATGAATATTTACCTTCTTGAAATTACGTTTTCCAGTCTGATTTCATTCAGCAGATAAACATACATTTCATTATATACATAGTTTGACAAAAAGAAACAGGAAACGATTTACTTAAGTTAAAACCCTCACATTATTATTGTTTGCAAAATATACATTTAAATAAAAGTGTTCAAAGGAAGCTAAAGATGTCAAAAGCATTTACGGGCTGAACAGATCCCCATTCAGATTACACCATTTCACGTAATCCAAATTCATACCCATTGTCACTTAGGTGAGCATTACGGCTGTTACCAAACCCTATACAAATATTCAGATTTTTGTTTTTCCTGTCATGCTGAAGGTTATCTCCATAGTTGCTCTGAAAAATCAGGTGACAACCATTTCCCATGATGCTTTAAGGGCTGTCAAGCTGTCCATCAAACTGTCACCTGACCAATCGTTCCCATGGTTCTTTTAGACTTCTAGTATGATAAATTGAAAGGCACTATTATCTGCCTGTTGTGAAGAGGAACTGCTTAGGCTTTGATAAGATATCACTAGTCCCAGGTGAGAGGAGGCTGACAGCACATCAAGACAAGAAAACACATGGAAACAGTGAACATAGGAGCACAAGGATTACAAACATCTGTTGTCATTATTTATTACCCCTTTCCTTGGTTTTAGTTTTATACTTGTCCTATTGTCAGTTTGAATACAAACACTTCACTTTCTAGGCAGCAAATCTTAACTGTTGCTATTTTTACAGTTAGTTATAGCCTGAGAAGAAGTATTTAAAATATGAAAGAGAGCTTTAATAGACGGTTGTGTTACCTACCTTTTTGATACACCTTGCGCTTTCCACCATTGTATTTGAAGTTTTCTATGATTCTCGTGGTACAATTATGTCAGAGGAAAATGAGAAACCCTGGAAGATATGAAGATATTTTTAAAGCTCAACACCTATTTTCACTGATATCTGTGTTTATTAGGAAGACCTTCAGTTCACAGTTTTTCTTGCTGATATCTCTGATCTGAGTCTTTATATGAAAATCCAAAGTTAGCTTAGGAGGTCTCAGACATAAAACAATATGTTGTTATTTATTGTGAGTTGTTAAGAATAAAAATAGTTGGTTGCTAACATCACCACCTTGTGTACAAATATTTTTTTGCATGCAGATTTGTAATGTGATTAGGCAGCAATGTAATTTCATTAGGCAGCAACAGAGCCCCTCAATTACAAAGAAGAACATTTAAATAATTTTGTAAATCAAAAATCTAAAAAAATTCTTAACTTTTAGCCTTTTGTGTTTGATCAACCACATTGTTACACTCCCCTGCACTGAGATTAAAAGTAAAGCTGCCATACACAGGGAACAATTTGTATTCACGAGGATAAACACTAAGAATCAATGGCACAGTAGTTCAATAAAGTAACAAAACTCATTTCTAAAGTACCGATAAAGGTTGGATTCATAATTACAGCATGTTCAGCCAACTTCAAAAGCCTGTTTTCCACTTGGTGGCTCTTTTGAGAAACCACCCCAGCTTGTTCCACGTAGGGGGACTTTCCCCAAAACACTCTCCAATTTGCTCATATTTAAATATGCAACTCACTTCAAAACATTAACCTAGTATTCATCCACTGCTATGAAACAGGTCCAATCATAAGTACATTGAGGTTGTCCATTCATGAGCCAAGTGAAAAGGCAAGTGGTGAGGCACACAAATATTAAATAGTGAATTCCATAATACGTGAATTTGAACAAGACAGTTTCCTCCATCCTTTTGTCAAGCAGAAAAGCAAGTCTGGGCTCAGTGAAGGATGTTAGCTGAGGTGGAAAGACAAGAATGAAATAACAAATCAATTTCCCATATGCCATAGAAACAATTAGAATTACTTGAAGGGAATCTTAGCATCGCTGAACGAACACACTCTATCCGCTGTTGTTTGGTTCTGGTAGCACCCACAACAGCACCTTCTAGGCACATCCTGAAAAGAAAATAGCGTAGTCCCTGTCCCCAAGGGGCTCACACTCTACAGACAAACAGACAAAGGGTAAGGAGAAGGAGTACAACATATACAAAGAGTGGTCAAAATGATGATTGGCCACATCTGGTAATAAAGTTATTTATATTAACATAGTATCTTTTTCATTTCCCATATACATCAGAGCAGAAATGGGTCTTCATGAGGAACATGAATGCAGAGAGGATAAGGGCTATTCAGATGAGCCCAGGAAGGCATTCCATGCATTGTGGGTACTATGGAAGAAGCCACAGATATTAGTGTGAGAAGCTGACAAATGGTTGCGCAGGACAGGGCAGTGGGTGACATGAAATAGGACATGGGCAGATAAATAGGGAGGAGCAGAATTATGAAGGACTTTGAACAGGTTGACACAAAGCTTAAACTTGATGTGGTGGAGTAGGAGGACTCAGCAGAGGGATTAAACAATGGGGATGATGGGGTCAGAGCAACCAGATGATCTTACAAACAGTTTTTTTGCATAGACTGGAAAGAGAAAATGAGTGTGTTGAAAAGGCCAGAAAGGAAGAGGTGACAGAGATAAAGAGGGGAAATGATAAGGGCCTGAATGAGAATTTTGGCTGACGGGATGGCAAATAGTGGACAGATCATAGAGGTGTTGTGGGGGAAGAAGAAGCAGGATTTGGACATGACTGGGAAGTGTGGAATGGGGGAGGAATCAAAGATAAATCCCAGACTATGGGTAACCGAGGGGACAGTGATGTTGCTCTTTATAACTAGTTTTCTTAATTAGTTTTAAGACACCCGTCACTGCAGTATATAGGTGCTATGCACAGTGATCCACTTATCAACTGTCCTGCTGTAACAGACCTCATTAGCAGGAGAAACAGGATGGGTGTATATCATGCTTGCTTTTCTGCGAACACCACACATGAACACTTCAACAAGGGTTTAGTCAGTTTTCAGCAGTAGGCTGTATGACACCAAACCCAATAAAGTTCTGTCTACCTCCTACTGAACACATCATTGTTTTTCTCTTCCCATTCCCACCCCAATCTCTCCTACTTGCTGGCCAAATAGAACTTGAAGGCAGGAAAAGGGACATAGATGACAAAACTCTACTGCACCCTCCACTGGTGAATTATTACGTTGCATTGAAGAGTCATTAGAGAAAATAATCCACCCCAGTGTCATAAAAAGTCTGTTCACAACACTGCTGCTCAGAAAGAATTCCCATTGCTAACAATGGAGGTTACCCTGGATGTGCTGAATAAAGGCCATAACTAAAGGGAAGGCATCTACTGCAAACCAACATCATCCCTATTTTCTACTCTTTATAACCTGACTTTCCCCCTTGGTAAAGATGAGCGACGGCACTCAAATATTACATTATATAAAATACATGAACTCTGAGATATCCACCCCAAACATGAATCAAAAATCCATCTAATCTCTGCTCTGTATTAACAAACAACAAATAAGAAAAAGTAGTATTGAACTGAGTATATAATAAAAATAATCCCCTCATTGTTTACAAGTAAAATAAAGCATTAGACCTGATTAAATCAATTTGTCAGCATCTGTTATACAGCACCAGTTGTCACATGATGTCAAAAGAAAGGAAAAAGAAATGAGAAAGAGAAAACAATCCAGGAGGGGATGAGAAGACAGAAGAAGGAGGGCAAAGAGCAGAAACAAAGAAGGAAGGGGTTGGCTGAAGTTAATCTGAGAAAGAGGGGTGAGAAGCAGAATAGGAGAGGTGCCAAGTGTTTAGAGAAACTTGTTCTTTGTCGGAGAAATGTTTCTCTGAGTGGCCTTAATATCTTGTTAACTTTCTCTGGATTGAGATCATCTATCTGTCACAGGTACTTACATTGCCCTCATTACTGTAGTCTCTGAGCACTTCAGAATCTTTAATATAGTTACGTTCACTACACCCTGGTGGGGTAGGAAACCACTAATTACAAATAGGGGACTGAGGTCTAAAGAGATTAAGGGTGAAATTCTGGCCCTCAATATACATATGATTTTTTCCATTGATTTCAATGGCGGGGAGGGGAGTCAGGATGGGTTACCTAGGGAGGTGGTGGAATCTCCTTCCTTAGAGGTTTTTAAGGTCAGGTTTGGCAAAGCCCTAGCTGGGATGATTTAGTTGGGGATTGATCCTGCTTTGAGCAGGGGGTTGGACTAGATGACCTCCTGAGGTCCCTTCCAACCCTGATATTCTATGATTCTATGATTTTACACTAAGTGACTTGTGCAAAACTACCTCAAAATCTATGACAAAACAGGGAATTCAACCCAGATTTTCCAAGTCCAAGTGCCCTAAATCACTGGACCACCCATCCAGTGCAAAACCCCAATTGCTTCTTCTGAGATTGTTAGTTTCTCTATAATAAGTGTGAAACCAAGTTTTCCCCCCAATCTGTGAGGTAAGAAGGGCTACGTTCTTCTCAGCGAGGCTGCAATATTTTAAGTAGTGCAATGACCATCAGCATATGGGCATTAAAATACCCTACTCATAACTCAAGAAAGAATAGTTTAAAAGAAGCAGTCACAGGATACTTTAGAACTCCATGATGATGATGCTTATGTTACTCCATAGGTAAGTCATTTTCTGGCTTGATCAGAGGATATGCAGTGATGCTGGAGGTGAGTGGTTGCATCCACCACTGAGAGGATGATTGCTTGGAGCCTTAGTATGAGCCCAAAAAAATCTATTCAAGACCTTTTTGGGGAGTTAGTCATAGATTGTTGGATGAGCAGGAATAGTTTTCTACAATAGAAGAGTATGCAGTATGTGTGTTTTTCCTGACAGTTTCTTTTTCCAGATCACACTTTTCTAGGATTGTCAGTCAAACACTCAGTCCATATCAACTCTGTCCTCCTGTACACAGTCTTTCCACCACTTTCTTGATCTTTGTCCGTACACATTGGTCTCAAAGGCCTCCCTAACAGGATTCTCTACATCCTTACTTTGTATGCGCCCATACCATGTCAGCCTCCAACTTCTCCCTGATACCGCCAACCTCCTGGACCTCATTTCCACTTGTGGTCCAGCAAAGTTGCCCTGCTCACTTCAAATCTTCTCAAGTGTCTCTCTTTTGTCACCCATGTCTCTCATCCATACAAAAGAACTGGTCTCACCATGGTTGTGTATAGTTGCCCCTTAATTAGTCTGGGCATCCATTTATCATAAAATCACTCCATTTATCTTGTGCCAGAGTTCCCCCATGCTCAACAGCCTTGCTTGCAGTGCTCTGTCAGGTTCTAACCAGCCCCCAACATACTTTTAACCTTGTAAGCTGATTTAGGCACTGGCCCTCGATTTTGACATTCATCTGTTTTGGTCATCCACACAACTTCAGTCTTTTTTTTTTTTACTCATTTTGAGGCCACAGGTTGTTAAGTTTCCTGTTCCAGGTATCGATTGCCTGGACCAAATCATTTTTATGACAGTTTTTATAAACATTTTTTTCTCTCTTTCAACCACCTCATTTTGGCTAAATAAAAAAAGGAAGGAGGCCAAAGGACTTTGTTTGGGAGTACGAAGATTCCCTGATGCAGCAGCAGAGTATCTTGGGGAAGATCTCTTCTGTGCCTGGAGTACGTGATTCAGTAAGACGAGTACAGAATATACTGAAAGAATAAAATGGTTAACCCATTTCTGTCCGGATGGATCCCTTTGGATTTACAAAATGTGATTTTTCCATACACAACAATAACTGATAATATATGTAGTAGACACCAGATATGTTTTGAACATGGGCAAAAAATATGCAAGAGAAATTGGAACATCCTTAGAAGACTAGAACCGAAAATATATGGGAATGGAAGTAGTCATCAGGAATAACCTAATGTTATTTTTTTAGACAACCTACTCTTTTAGGCCCTGATTCTATAAACACTTATGTATACAAGTAACTTTACAGATATGAGTAGTTCTGTTCAGTATGACTACTCACATACATAAAGTTACCCATATACATGAGTGTTTGCAGAATTAAAGCCTTTGGGTTTTTTTCCTTTATATTAGAAGAGGGTAGTAACAGAAATATTACTCAAAGAAATCCCTCAACTAATTCAAACTTTGATCTAGCTATTTCAGAGCCTGGTACAATGGCCATGTTCAGTGGGTCCATTGAAGACAAGGATAACTAAAAAAACCTGTTTTTTCTTTAAAGAACATTACCAACTCAGTACAATGCTGTGAACATTAGGAAAAAGCCACTTTAATAAAAATAAAATTGCACATCATGCAACAAAACAATCATGATTTGAAAGACCCTGACAAAATTAAACAATGTAATATGATCTTTCTTAACTTCATTTCCCATCCAAAACCAGAAATCATAACAATAAAGTTTTATACATAAGCAACTTTGTGAGCTGAAAGAAGACAACGTGTAATTCCTTTCCATGCACTGAGCCAAAAGAAATGAAGAAAAAAATTGATTCTTCTCTGTTGGCCTCCTGTGTAAAATTTTTCTCCTTATCAGCTCATCTAGTCATATCTTTCTGCAGTTTGAATTACCCTCTTTTCCTCAATCTGGTAAGGCAGTGAAAGGATGTTTGTTCTGCTAATTAACTTTATTACCCTGATAACTCCCTGCAGCCTTTGACGAAAACAATTACCGTTCCTCCTTTTTTTTAACCCCACTAGCAAAAAAAAAAAAAAAAAAGGAAGAAGAAGAAGACTATTAATTAGAAACGAGGCCTCGGTCCCTGCCATGTTAGCCTGCCACGTTCTCAGACCCTCGAGCGGGATAGCATTACATTGTCAGTAGTAATTTAGCTCTCATCTGTCTCTGCTAATTATTGTCACATTCATCAAATTCATCAACAAAAGTGCTCTCAGAAGGATTGCATATTTGCAGTTAATACAGCATAAACTGGTATTACCCATCACCACATTTGTGATGATGAGAGGGACACAACTTATTCATCCCTAATTAGAGCAAGCTGGGTAATTAATTATACATTCCGCCTTATTACTTCTGAGTTCCCAGATATTGTTTGTCTAAAAAGGGGGGGAGAGAGGAAGAGAGAGAAGCCTGAAAATGCAAAAAAAAAAAAAAGAGAGAGAGAGAGAGAAAAAATGTGTGATGTGTTTTGTCACATGTGCTATGCCATAATTCCCACCTGACAAACTAGCTGAATCAGTAGAAAATTGCAAGTTGTCAGCAGCAGAATAAACTGCTGTAATAGCTGATTAATGATCAGCACCTGTGACAGGTGCTATACAGGACTGTAAACTTGGTGTGATTAACAGTCACTGGACGAATAAATATTAGTGACAGTCAGTGGAGAGCAAGTTTGCTTGTTTGCTTTTGTGTTAACAAATCTCACATATTAAAGTTATTGATATTTCCAGTGCAGGCACTTTCTTTTTGGCAATGATCTGACAACATTGGAAGAGTGCATTAATTCAGTATGTTTGTTTCTACTTTGTTAATTTCAGAACTAAAATTCTGTTTTGACAAGATGACCTGGAGGAGTTCAAAACTGCAAGCAACCAAATGTAAAGGATTCACATATGGTTTAATCCACACACTCCTGATAATAATACAGTCAAAGTCACACACACACACACACAATTTGGCTCTTACTAGATACAGGACTTGAAGTTAGAAAATCCCTATGATAAATAATAATGGGACATGAAGCCTATTTAATTCAGTTTATTAGAACTATGTCCTACTGGACTGCATAAAACCTTCTGCTCTTCTCCTTTCCTTGGTTACATAAGACATTGCTTAGATTAAATATATATGACATACATTATGTAAAAAAGTTATCTACCATAAGACTAAGAAATTGCTGTGACCACATTATGACCAAAGATCTGTGAAAAGTCACAGACTCATCCTCAGTGTGCAAATAAAATGGACCGGCCAGCCAGAAGCCAATGGAATCAGCTAAAGGCAAGGTGGCTGATCTTGCAAAATGTAGAGTAACATGTGCCCACTTATCTGAGGGCATTCTCAAGCCCTACACAGGGAGTTATTCTACCAGCAAATAAAATTTCATTCTTTTACCAACTCCACCATTCATATGTTGAAGAAAAACTTCTATCTTACAAGAACAGTGTTGATACATACATGAGAAAAATCCTGGGTTTGTGACTTGCTGAACACAGTCATATGATCACTACTACACAGAGGTCAAACTGAAGTAAGGAACAATGTAATCAAATAAGCAACATATAAAGCAATCTATTACTTACCTCTCCCAGAGCTAAATAACTGTATTTTATGGCCCTCTAAACATATCTATTTCCCCTTTAGAATGTTCGCTTAAAAGGAAAACCTACACTTTTGAAAAAATCACAGTGCTAATGGAGCAATTTCAAAGTATTCAGATTGTATATCGCAATACTTCTCATATCAGTGAACATCAGATTTATTGTTCCTTAAGGTAAATATATTTGCCTATTGGGTCAATAAACCTTGATATTTTTACCTCAAAAGAAGCCAATTTTTGCTATAAACATACATATCTATATCTATGTAGATATAGATATACACACACTGGTATATATTATTTGATACCTAGGTATTATGGTGGTGAGAACATTAGAAATGATAGATAGATAATGTATCATTACATGTGACAGTAGCCTGAGAAAAAAGCCAATAGAAAATGTATCACACTTTCTCCTACCTGAAGGAAGGAAGGATTTTTTTAGTTGTTCCAATTAGAATCTTTTTTATATTACAGCACAGTTTTCCTGTAAATGCCACGAGGATCAGCATTTTTAGCTCCAGGACTTAATTTTTATTACAAAGCTGCATTTAATTAATTATTTTTTAAAAAATAAGTGGAAGCAACTTAAACTGATTGATAAACACCTTTCTCAATGGAGGAGAATTGTGAGGGATGGGTTTAATCAATGGACAGAGTTCTAGCAAACCAAAAAATGGTTAACATGAATTGAGTTTCCATAAACTTCAGCCTCTCTCTTTCAGTGGAAGAAATGAAAACACTGGATGCATTTAAACACAGAAAACAATATGAGTATTCAAACTACAAGCCAATATTCTTGATTACTCAAATAACTGTCTAGGTACAGCTAATAACTTTTCCATGGATAACACACTTTTGGGCATAATCCCGAGAATCTACTAAATGAAAACATAACCTCAGAACTTTTTAACTATAGTCAAGGTGTCATTTTCATTCTTCCATTTCCATTCATACTTCCTTTACCAGAAATATCATACAATTTCTGAATGATTTATTATCTCTAAAAAAGGAATACATTTTGTGAAGCAAAACTTTAATAGGTAGAATACACACTTTTCTGTGTTCTGACGCATCTTTACTGAAATATTCTGAAATCTTAGACAAGAAGTAATGACATGAATGCTTTATGCAAAATACATGTAAATTTGCCAGTACAGATACATAGCAATCTGAATAGGCAGCAGTGCAGCTAGCCAAGAGTCTAGGAAGGAGGCCAACCTCACATCCAGATGCCACTGATAGAGACACTCTGGGGCATCTAGGTTTCCTTTTGCCAAGCATGCCATGCAATGAATTTTTAGAGGGGTTTTAAGACCATGAAGAGTTCTATGCTCACAACTGATAAGAAAATACAGCACCACATTCCACATATGGTGGAACTCTCTCATAACAAAGAGATTTTATGGTAAAACAATTTCCCTATAAGCAGTTTCTCATTATAACCGAAATCGCAATATCCTCATTGCAGTGAACTGAAACTAAAAGCTGATGAAACAGTTGTTGTGAAAATTCATGCAGTTTTTTTGCCCATTCATTTTGCATGATTTTGCATACTACTCGAAGGAGGAGAGGTTACTCACCTTGTGCAGTAACTGTAGTTCTTTGAGATGTGTGTCCTTATGGTGCTCCACTTCACACCTCTTGTACCTTTAACCAGAGATTTTTGGTAGTAGTGCCTGTTTAGGGTGCATGTGCAGGCCACTCTTCCTTGTGTCCTGCTCTGAGGCTACATAGGGCTGCGTGAATGAACCTCACTCAGTTCTCTCTCTACCACAACGTCCCCAGAGGAAACTCCAAAGCAGAGGGGAAAGAGGATGGGTAGTGGATCACCCATAGGGGGACACATCTTGAAGAACTCCAGTTACTGCACAAGGTGAGTAATCTTCTCCTTCTTCAAGTAGTGTCCTTGTGGGCGCTTCACTTCAGGTGATTACCGAGCAGTATGCCCAGCTGGAGGGGGTGGGATTTGGAGCCAAGTCCAAGACTGAAGACAACACAGAATTTCCTATGTCAGCATTTGACCTAGAAGAATGAATCACTGCATAATGCTTGGAGAAGGTGTGTATGGAAGACCAAGTGGCACACTTAGAAATGTCCAGAATGGGGATATTCTCTGGGTGGAACTTGACAAACCTTGGATCTATGTGTAATAGTCATGAACAGACTGAGCGATTTCCTAAATTACTTAGTTTTGTCTAAATAAAAGGCTTACACCCTTCCTAACAGCCTAAGTGTGCAAAACTGCCTCTTCTCTGGACTGATGAGGCTTGAGGCGAGGGGCGGGGGAAGAGAGATGGAAGGTGGATAATCTGGTTGATATGAAAAAATTTAGGGTGTGGATGAAATTAAACTTTGTCCTTGAAAAATACCATAAATGGAGGATACCTGTAAGAGACCCTGTTTTTCCCACCCTATGAGCAGAGGTGATAGCCACCAAAAAGGCTGTATTCTTAAATAAACTAATGAGGAAGATGTTGCCATTAGCTCAAAGGGAGGACTTAAAATCATTTAAGTACTAGATTCAAATCCCAGATAGGCATGGGTTCCTTAATTCTGGAGAGAAGGTTCCCTAATCTTCTCAGAAGCCTTACAGTTGTAGGAAGGGTAAAGATTGAGAATCCCTCAGCCGCTGAATGAAAAGCTGTTATTGCCACCAAGTGGACCTTGATAGAGCTCATCGATAATCCTGTTTTTTTTAGCTGTAGGAAGTAATCAAGGATGATTGAGAGGGAAGAATAAACAGGAGGAACACCTCCTTGGACACACCACAGGCTGAACATTTTCCTTTTGTGGAGGTAAGTGTATCTCATGGACTCCTTCTTACTGTTCAATAATACCTGTTGCACTTCCTTAGAGCAAGTTGATTCTAGTCATGCAAACCATTGAGAAGCCAAGCTTTGAGACAAAGTATCTTCAGGTGAGGATGAAGAGCACAGCCAGCATCCCGGGAAAGAAGATGAGGAATGGATGGGTAGCTGATAGCTAGGAACCAAAACCTGTCATGAAAATAGTTCGCTTAACTCTAACTGAAACAATGTGGGATTTAAATTGTATTTTACTATAAATTAAGTTGCATTACATCTGAGTTAATCATAAACAGGGTTCAACTTTAGATACCACTGCTCTGAAAACAGTTAGTAATTTTATTAAATCTCTGAAATGCCAGTATTCACAAGAGAAATGTAAACCATATCCACTGATCTCAGAACATGCAGGAACAGATCTGAAGACTGAGAGGAATAAATTAATTTCTGTATGAAGCAAGTATGCTAAAAGTCCATATACCATTTCCATTTCCTCTATGAATAGCACAATAGCAATAAGTAATTGGCCACCAGAAAACAAAGTCAAATGCAGTTTATCTTGACACAAATTTACAGTATTGGGAAACCCATCTCTTTCCATTAATCCCCAAATAAGAGAGGCAACATATGTTACTGTCCCTCAGAATAGTGGAGAATTTTGGTATCTTGTACACTGTCCTCAGGACACCCAGTACCATAAGCCACTATGTTATCCTCTGCCTCAGCAAGAATGAACTTTGCTAGGGCTTGAACTGTGTGTCAATGCCCTAGTTTGTTCATCTTATCAGCAAACTCCTCAAGACACTGCCAGTCTTTACCTTGCCTTGCAGGTAACAATCAGTAAACCCCAGTTCCCAAGTTCCCCAGAGACATCTCTCTGCAGTGTCCAGTCCCTCTCACTGGACACTTACAGAAATTATTAAGTTTGCTGCCTCCAAAGAGACAGTACATACACCAGCCTGTTAGTTTAGCTGAGGACTCACACTTTACTCAGGTGTAACAGCACTGAGATGATTGTGTAATAAAACATGACCGAGTTTATTAATAATGTGGATGTAAGTGATACCAAGGAAGCATAAAAGAGAGAGAAAAGGTTTACAAACAAACAAAAATAACATGCTTTCTAGTGCCTAAAACTTAATTCTTGCAAGCTATGCCTTACCTAAAACAATCAAGTTACCAACATCCCCAGAACTCCAGGCAAAAGCACCCAACATTTACAGAACTGGAGAGTGTGATTCCCCTTGTCTCCTAAGTGAAGGACAACTTGATTGTCATATTGCTGCCCTTACATTTCCCAAAGTCTGTTGTCTTTTCCTTAAGAGCCACGAAGTTCTCCTGGGGGTTCAGACTCCAGTGTCCCCTACTGTGCACACCAAGGTGTTTCCCCTGCTGCTTGTTAGCTTGATTGCTCAGTTTACCTTATATGTAAATGTACTTTCATTGTCTATGGCTTACAAAGCTTTACCCAGACAGGTAAATCTACATTCCTTTGTCTGAGGCAGGCTTGTTTATCCACTGCCTCCAAAATCTATTTTAATAACAACATATTCCCAGCACATAGACATAACTCTCTATACACAACCCATATGTACATCATGCAGTGATATTCATGCCCAGCATGTCACCAGTTTTTATATGATACCTTACATGACACTGTTTGGCTAAATATTCTAAAAAGACTATCTTGAGTTGGCACAAAGGGTCTCTTAGGTCACAGTACCACAAATCTCTACTAGAAGTCTACTCCAGATCACATATGACTCATTTGCTTTCCACCTCTAACTTGTCCCTTAAGCTCTGGTTCCTAACAAACCAGAGCAATAATTATCAGAATAAAATTAGAACAGGGCAAATAAGCATGGGTTCCTCCCTCTCTCTTGCTTACTGCTTATTCTTTGTCACCTTGAAAAAGACCTGCAAAAATTCTTGTTGCAGAATTTAAAATTGGGACTTCCTGACTCTTCACTCTCTTCTCTCTCTTTTTCCTCATCTAGACCATTTACCATACAATTGCACCAGTACACCATCACCACATACACACAAGACTCTGTTGTGTTAATTTCAGTGAAATAAATGTACACCACTACCAACTCCAGATTTTGCCTTGATTCCTTTGGCTAATTCCTTTTCACAAACTATTAGAAGATGCAGAGGCTTTGCAAGAGCAAACTTTTGTGACTCACCTGATGAAGATGAAAAATTATCAGCTTGTATAATCTAACAGTTTTGATAAATTTAGCTAGACACCTTGTAAACAACTTTTGTTTACAAAATCATATAGGGCTGCATTGCTCCCTCTCCAGCTGCACTGGTGGAGGAAATAGCAGCATTAGTGCATGATCCCCCATCCTCTGGAGCCTATAGATATTTTTCCTCATGTTGAGATTCACGGGTAGTGAGTGGATGGAACCTGGGGTACAGCCATTATATGGGGGCACACTTCACTCTGATTATGGTGAAATTCCAAGCAAACACCCATGCAAAAGTTAATGCATTAAATCTCCTGTGTCTTCTACAAAAAGAAGGAAATGTGCAGGTAACCCACTGGAAGCATGATATTTTAGGGAGCTACATTGCCAATAACAAGAGGCTGCTAAGGGAGCATCATGGAGTGGCCTACCTCTCCCATATTACAACAAGGAAATCTGCAGGAAAGCTCCTTGCTTCCCTGCAGAACACAAGACTCCATATGGCCTGGGTCCCAAACATGAGATTGGAAACCCCTCCTCAACGGGGAGAATAGGAAGGACACTACAAAGTGGTGACCTTTCCCCCTTTCTGGGTCTTCTACAAAAGAGGACAATTCTAAATTAAACTTCGGTCATGTTAGAAGACACAAGCACTATTCAGTAAGGTCAAACCTACAGTTTAAGCAAAGAAGTCAAAGCTCAACAGAGTGACTGAGTTCTGAATGACTGGTCACTCTCCGGGCGAGGTAATATTTCTGCAGGCCTCACAATTTTCCATATATTTTCCAATCCATACACACAGGAGTGTTGAATATTACACTTCAAAAAGTTCAACTCTCAAAGAAAAATCTTTCAAACAGAAGGATCGGTATTCCCCTAGATGTCTTCAAGAGAGAGATACAAAAACATTTTCTTAACTGTAGCAACATTAATTGCTCTACAAGCGCCAATATAAGTATCATCATAGGAGCTGGAACTAAGGGTGCTGGGTTGAAGTGGTTTTCATCATATACAGGGTTTACAGTTTAGTTCAATGACTCTCAGCACCCCCACTATAAAAATTGTTCCAGCACCCCTGAGTATCATCACGGATAAATCACTCCAAAAGAGATGTGAACAAATATATTAACGTTCATCAATGCAGTCAGCAGGGTTAAACATTCTATAGCATGAAATAATCTTATCAGACTTCTTATATGACAATGTTCTGGATTAATTACAAATGTGTATGTGTGATTATTTAGTATTTGTTAAGTAATAACAGCATACTTGGAACTGTCTCAGATACAGAGGACAGCAAATTCTAATCTTAGTTGCACCAGTGTATATCAGAATAGCTCCACTGGCTTCAACAGAGTTAATCTGCATTTATAGACTCATAGACTCTAAGGTCAGAAGGGACCATTATGATCATCTAGTCTGACCTCCTGCACAACGCAGGCCACAGAATCCTACCCATCCACTTCTATAACAAACCCCTAACCTATGTCTGAGTTATTGAAGTCTTCAAATTGTGGTTTGAAGACCTCAAGCTGCATTTACACCAGTATATTTTAGAGCGCTGCCCCTTAGCAGTAAACAGCCTATGTAGACAGACAGCATCACACACACTGGAGGAGTCTGTCTTAGAGCATTTTTTCCTCTGATTAATATCAGGGTGAGGAAGGCATTGTTAACAAGGTCTTTTTGGGTCTCATGGACATGAGTCATGTCAGGACACCCTAGCAAAAAATGCAGCAGAGTATGACCAACATGTAACAAAGTCATCTTAATGTTAATAAAAACTGATTACACGACTGTTTTAAAAAAAACACCCAATATTTAGATTTCTTTTACCAAAAGCAATGAATTAGTCAACTTGGGCAAGAAATAAATAGGTAATGTTGCTACCTCACTGTGACAGCCCTTGCTCAGGGTTGGCTGGCAGTGAATTGCTGCCTAGTAATCAGGGCTTAGGCAGACGATGTTCAGGGAGATTGTTAGTAGGGAAGCCCAGGCTCTTCCACCCCACCGGGCTCCGACCCAGGGCCCTTTGAGTGCTATCAGAGATCTGACAGCTGGGGATGCTTAAGGTGGCCCTCCCTGGGTCACTTCCTACCACCTCCCTGCATTTGTCCCAAGGTCAGCGTCTGGGATAAGGCAGCATGAGGGTTGTCTTCTCACCACAAGGCACCTCCTGGTGGCAGCATGCAGCGAGGTCGTTCTTGCTTCTCGGGCAGCAACTGCCTCCCCCTGTGGCGTGGCCCAGCCTCCTGGGCCAACTCACTCCAAGAGCTTTCCCCCGCTGGGGTAGTCCAAATAAGAATAAAAGGGATCAATCAAGTCCAGAGTTCATATGAGAGGGAGTGCTTCCCTTTCAGGCTGTCTCTGCAGCAGGCCCTCCCTTCCCTCAGGGAAGGATATTTTGAAGTTGTTTGCAGTTGTTTAAGGAGAGGTTCTGCCTTCCCTCACCTCGTCTCTCCTGGAGCTGCAGGTAGCGGGTCTGCTCTCTTCCTTGGTCTGCCACCAAGTGAGCTGCTCCTCTGCCTTTTAACTCCTCCTCCAAGTGGTGCGTTAGCTATATGTGTCACGGGGTAGGTCTGGCTGAGCCCAGAGTAGTTTCTTAACGCCTTACTGCTCAGTGTTGGATTTGTATACCCCATCAAACTCACATACAGTTGCTCATGTCCACTTGCTGTGTAGATGCACAAGGAGATTGAAAGAAGGTTCCTAGAGACTGAACTTTATTGTCAGAATCTGGTCACTCCTGCTTAGTACTCCTACATAATTGTTATTCATCCCTTAAATGGACCTGCTTGCACACCAAAACCATTTAGAGAAATCCCTCCATTCCATTCTATTCCTCAAGGTGTTTCAAACACTACAAAAAACCCAGAAAAAACCTCAACGTCTCAACTACATGATAGATGGGTAGTTTTCAGATGATGTAACACAGCATTATTTCCTAGAAACTGCCTTAATTTTCATGGATCTTCTTTTTAGAGCTTAGAGAGGTAGGATTAGGTAAAAGTAATCAAAATCAGTATAATCTACACTGGGTGCTAAACATGCTAGCAAAATTGTTTTAAAATCTGGTTTTAAGAAAGCTTCAGCAACACAGTTTAAGCATGGTTTGCCTTCATAATACAGACTAGAAATAAAAATTTTAAAACTGCTTAGCAAATCTGGGCTCTCTTCTAAATAAGCAGAACACAGGTGGAATCCTTATGGAACAGTTCTATAGAATTTAACAGAATATAATAAACTTTCTATAAATCTGTACTATACTATCCTTGAAAGTTTAATAAAAAATTATAGCCCTGCTATAGAGTTCTAGAGGATGGTTCAAAAACATATAGAAAGGATTTAATTCTCTATTATATTCTATAGGTTTCTGGAGTAATTTATATAGAACCCTCTTAAATGTCCCTAAAATCCTTTTGGCTTAATCCCTAACATAATTTAGGGTTTGTCTCGACTAAGAAATGCAATTAAGTTTAGGTCAGGCTTAGATAACATGAGAGCAGGGTATCAGATTTATCTTGATTTGTGTTGCTCATAATCTTAACTGGATTAGAATCTGAAACAAAATCAAAGTAAAGGGGTGCTACTTTATATCTACACTAGTAGATGCTCCAGTTTAGTTGGGGTTTAAATAGTGCATGCTAGCTAAGCCTTACCAAAATTTGAGCACAGTTCCTAGTCAAGACAAACCCAAATAGGACTTTTCCATAAGGGAAGAGGTACAGGGATCATACACTATTCACAAGAGAATTTATCATGTTGCTCAAAAACAAGCCCCATGGCTGGTAAAAGAGTGACATTGATAGACACATTGAAGCAAGAATGCATTCCTTGAATAAATGGTCAAACTCCTTCAGCTGAGTTTTAAAGAAAATACCCAAGGTAAATTCTTACTTCTACTCTTCTCTGAAAACACACTTTATTCACAAACACATAAATCCTAGTCCTTTAATAAAAAAAAACAAAAGTTAAGTAACTAAATACAATTATAAAGACTGTGGACCTCCAGGCTCTGTTGCATTACTACATGAAGCAAAAACACAATCTGATTGTTACAACCACCCCACTATCTCCCATGTTTATCATCATGTTAGGTCTTAACACAGATTGTAAACTTATCATGGCAGAGACCCTGGACCTGACTCTCCTTTCTTTTACACAAGTGTATATCAGGACTAACACCACTAAATGAATGACACTTCATAGACATAAAACTGTTCTAAGTGACTGGAGAATCAATCCTATATCTAGTAAAGCACTATGCACATTTACATAGTGGTATAAATACCAACAACCACGGAATGGCACAAACCATTCTATTTAATGACACCCCGCTGGAGATGGCCAAATGTTGCACTCACTTTTAGTCATTTGACCCCTCTTCAAATTCACTTTATGTAAATGAGACATTCCTAACTAAAAATATTTCCCCTAACTTTATATCTTTTTCATCCTTATCATGAAACCAGAGCAACAGTTTCTTAAATCACTAGGAAACTGTTTTCTGGGCCAATAAAAATAGATGTTACCATGCAATGGAAGAAGCAAATTGCAGAGACCTAAGTAATTAAAGTTACCTTTAAGTGCACCACTCCAACCTTTTATAGTTATTTTCTAGTCCATTTCACTAGCTGGTTTGGCAAACAATTGCTTCCATTGGAATTTCATTACAAAAATCATGAAAACATTCTAACAAAACCTACACCAACCTGACAGGTTGTCATTATTTATTGTGATGGGAAAACTTCAAAAAGTTTGGGAGTACTATTTGGGAAATCAGAACTTTATTCAACAAGACCAGGGAACTGGGAATCAGAACTCCTGGATTTTATTCTTTGCAGAGATGGGACCAAGCCACAAAGTTGGTTCTAGAGCCAAACTTCCTAAAAGTTCAGAAGTGTTCAGATCCAGGGATAATAATGCCTATTATGAAGTGAGGCTTAATTACTATCTATAAAACCTTTGAAGATCATCAGATGAAAGGTACTTCAATACATGAATGCAAAAAATGTTATTTCCAGTGAAGTGATTCAGGAGCTAATCTAAGTTATAGCTACAGAAAAAAAATGGCAGATCTAGACCCATAGCACATTGAAACAGTCTATATTGTGTGCAGTTATGGAATCTTTGAAAATTAGTCACCCATCCCAGTTAATTCCATTCACAAAAACATAAAACCAGTGTAGGTGCATTATTTCAGGTTCATATTTCAAAAGAATGAATGCTGTTCCTCATGCGTCAATATTCAAAACTAATAAATACAGTCACAATAAAACAAAATATATTTTCTATTACTTAACACCAAAAAATATGAGCACAATCTCTGAGTTAATTTCAGCAAGAATCATCCCTTTACATTTTCCCAATATTTTTGCAATTATTTTACATTTTTTCCTCATGCAGCCTTGAGATTTTTTCTACCCACCACATACAAGTTAATCATAAACAACTTGATTTACTCAATAAACAGAGAAACTATCTCTATTCATGTTCTTATGTGGGCCCTATTATTGAAGTATCAAATATTCCTCCATTCTGCACTCAAAAGTACATAGAGGCATGTGACATTAACAAAAAATGTGTCTGCAACATATATGTAATTTCAAAATTAGTGGCTATTTTTGCTCCTCAAACATCTTGATAGAAGTATTGAGAATACCTTTTCCTCTGAAAGTTTAATATCAATGCTTTGGAAAATGACATTTATGGGTACAAGAAATCTGATTGGACAAAAGGAATTCAACACTCATGTCCCATCTACGTATCTTCATTATCCCTCTTAAAGAATCGAATTCAATGGGAGTTGTGCCTGCGTCAAACTCCAGGATCAGGCATTAAATGAAATAGAATATTTCATGTGATTAATTATTATTATTAATTATTATAAAACTGTAAACATTAGTATGCATTTTTCCTATTAGATGAGAAGTTTATTAAAAAAGCCCAAAAAAGAGGATGGAGGAATTGCATACATTCACTAATGCTAGTTTGATGGTGCATATTGGATTGGGTCTCAATCCTTCAAGCTTTGGAGAAATTCCTGGCGATGCAGAGCACACTCAATTCTCATTGAAACCAATGGCAGCTGAAGATGCTTAGTATGTTGCAGGATGAGGCCCATGGAAAGCAAGAATTCACTCACCTTCCCTGAATTAAAAGATACTTTCATTATATTTGGTTGGAAACCTATATCCTGTAAGTGTTTGCTTACTTTAGCTCTGCCAGTAGTAGTTGGAAAATGCTGTTAAAATGGCTATATCTAACCAGATTGCAAGAACAAGACATTGTATTGGCATGTAATGTCTCAGGTTTCATAATTTAGTCAACCTATACATTACCTATACAAACGAAGGGCCGCACCTGTCTCTCTTTGATAGACTTTTTTGAATATCACTGATTCATGAATATAAATAGCTATGGG
Source organism: Mauremys mutica (assembly GCF_020497125.1). NCBI lineage: Eukaryota > Metazoa > Chordata > Testudines > Geoemydidae > Mauremys > Mauremys mutica. The sequence goes on along the minus strand of NC_059080.1, from coordinate 95,239,662 downwards.
AAAATAAAATTTATAAAACCAGACCTGGGAACAAAAATCTCCTAGAGAACAACAACTCTGAAAGAATCTAGTGTCACATTCCTTAGAATGTCAGATTAAACTAACATGTGCCAGTCAATATTGGTACACTGTGACCCTTGATGCCTCCTAAGCAAAACTATTAAGTCCAACATTTTCTCCTGTAAGCACTTATCTGTAAGGATGGCTAACATGTCCTCTGAAGCAGATATTGAAACTGATTGGACAATAGGTAGATACCAGACAGGGGCCTGGGGGCCGACCTCTAGAAATAGGGGGAGAAAATCTTAATCTGCAACACAATGCAGCTCTCTTGAAACCCTATCATTTTCACTTCCCATGTGTCTGCTGCCTGACTGTGAATGGATTTGAAAAGGAATGGTTAGTGCTGAAAATTGGATCAGAGCTAACATTCTCTCATTTTTATCAGCAGCTGCCAAAGGTCATCTGACATAATAGCTGATGAATTCAAGCCCAGTGGATTTCATTTGCAATTTTCAATTTACTGAGGCCTCCAAACCCCACAGTGATAAAAGCTTCCCCTATCGTGGCCTGTCACAAACATCAAGAAACCGCACAAACCCACAAGAAAGAAATAGGAGAAAGCTGTGCATCATCACAGTTACAGATAAGGAGAACAGGAAGAAACAGTATCATGTAGAAAGGTGTAGAGCGGCATGTGTGGTTGAGTCTCTAAATGCCAATTGTAATGAAAAGACTATGAACAGCAATCAAGTAACTTCTACAGAATAACATCATGCTTTCCCCCCCCCCAACTCCTCATTTGAAAACTGCCTTCTAATCTCTTGCTTGACATCCTGAAGATAAAAAAGTGAAAATGAAAAAAAACACCCTGTTTATTTAGACGTGGAAAGTATTGCAGAGTTGATATATTTACTGTAGTTTTGATTTACAAATGCATGCTATTAAGAGTCCCATTATCAGAGAAATGGGATGTCAGCACAAACTAAAAAATGCATTTGTTTGCTGACAGAGAGATTGTAGATCTTTACTCTTGATCTACAGGGAGTGCAAATGAACTCCAATACTGAGAGGGTAGGAGTCAGCACGCCTAACATTTATCTCGCATACTTGAATTATTCTAGTGAAGCTAACTATTTTTGCCCAAAGCCTTTGCAAGATGAACCTTCTGAAGAATTTGCATGGGATCATATTCTCAGACATAAACAAGACCAGACTTTTCAGAAGGAACATAATAAAAAGAAAGAAAGAAAAACAAAAAAAACCACAAGAAAAAAAAGAAAAGAAAAGAAACCCCATGACTCAAGAAAATGATGCCTTTTAAAAGGCCAAGCAGTTCATCAGCTTCTTATCCTACACCTGCCAATAATGAAACTCTGAAAGAGAGGAGTCAGAAAGACAGCCACAATTTCAGATGTGAGTGCTGAAAAAATTAATTTCAGACATCCCAAAGATGCTGAGTTTATCCAGTCAGAGAGCGATGTGTGAGGTTACCGTCTGTCCTGTTTGTGACCATAATTTCCAGCTCGTAGGCATGTCCTCTGGTACTAGAGAATGAACTCAGGTATCTCTTCCCAGTAACCCTGACAAGAACCTCCAGAACAAAACCAGACAGCATCCCTCCCCCATTCAGTATCATCTGGGTGGTTCTTGGGCTTTAAAATCAAGGATAACAACCATTCCTGAATGATAGTTTCAGTAATGAAGGGCACTGGATACAGTGAAAAAAATAACATTCACCAAAATCACTGAGTACAGAAAAGGTAGTTACAGTGAATACTGAGACTCATCACCTGTTCTTGAAATGATTCAATTAGTGTATTGCTCTTTTAAAAAGTTATGGCAAGAAAAAAAAGGGTTATTTCTTATTGCAGCATTCTCTGTTGCTTACCAGTAGACAAATCAGTTGTTTTTCTAAATTGTGGCAGGTATTTGACATAATGTTTTAATGATATCTACCTTATAGTTTTTCTTCCCTTCTCTGTGCCTGCTAACAGTAGATTCTTGACTATTGCAGGAAGTTTGATTTTAAGGTAGAAAAACATTGAAAACACTGAAAGGGAGAGAATACTGTGGCAGGCAAGTCAGTTGTTTCCTTAGATGGCATATAAACAGAGAAAATAGATACTTATTGTTTGGATAATCTCCCCCTATTCCTGGTGGATTTTGTTGAGTCAGTACCAGACGTCTGTTAGGGTAGCACTGTACTAATCCATCCTATAGTATGCCAGGAAAAAGTCAACTCTTCGGCTTATAGGGTCAAATGGAAGAGATTTTCAAAATATTACACTGTTTACAGGGAAAGTAAATGAGAGGTGGCTCCACCTATAATGTTTATAACCAGAGCAAAACTAACCTGAAGCTCAGATCCAAGGTTGTGGTTTAGTCCTATCTCTGGTAGAAACTATTGGATTACCTGAAGGAGCTTCTTTTTGCAAGTTATTTAGCCAGTTGTAAGCCTAGCTCCAATATGCACATTGTTTAGCTCAAGGTTCATATGTTATCCGCAGAGCCATAATGTTACCCCTTAGCCATCCTGTGTTCAGTTCAAATAGCTCTAAGATAGATCTACTCTTAAATCTTCATTCCAAGTTTACACAGTGTTATGCGCTACTGCTAGTTTTGTATCTACTATGAATATTTATTATTACTCCTATTTCTTTTACAATACCTAAAAGTATGGTAGGCCCTTTACTGAACATATAGTACATGTGATCCCAGATCCAAGGAGCTTACAGTGTAAATAAAGATATGCCATTACAAACAGACACAAGAAAAATAAAGGGAGAAGGGATGGTGAAATGAGGACAACAGTGACAAAAGGATTGCACGGTTGCCTAGAGATGAATGGGTTTTTACATGGTGAGGGTTTTTTTGTTTTTTTTTAAAATCTATCTGAGGTTTCATACTGACACCCATCACTTCAGTATCTGAGCACCCTCTATGTAAAATCAATAACAATTGAAAAACCCTAGTTGATTTTGTAGAGTTTCCGTAGTTCTTGTTTTTTGTAGTTGTGGTGTATTTTTAGCTAGTGTTCTAGTTATATTGAGAACACATAAGGGTTTTAAGTTTGGTTTTTCTTTTGGGTGGGAAATCGTGTTGAAGGAGGGAAGGGGATGGTGGAAATGGGGAAGAAACAGTGAGTATCCTTTTGCAAATGATCATGGAGATTCCTCTGCAACCGTCAGCTTGTGTGGCTGTCCAAATCTTGATAGTGTGTAACAACCATCAGTGCTCTTAGGCCAGATCATATGCTCACTCAGAAAGAGTTGTAAGAGGGAAGGGTTACTTGTGAGTTCAAAAGTAATGGTGAAGTTGAGGATAAAAGGGGGTAAAAGGCATGGCGTTTAAACTACCCAGGGAAATCTTAAAGATTGTGGAGCATCCCTGTCACATTGGAGCAATGGCACTGAGGGATCACCCATACACACAATTCTGTGCTGCCACTCTGGGAATACAGCTCCATCTGGTCTATGATCTTGAGGATGAAATTTTGGCCTGGGAATCCAAGATACACCCCTGCCTCCTTACACATTACATCTTAATTTGGCTCTGTCTCCATTCAAATGACTTTTGGGTTGGGTGGGGGAGGGAGAGATTGGATATAGCTGGAAAAAGTTTGTAGCTACAGTTGGTTCAGAGGCTATATGAATTAATACATATGATAGCTATGATTTTGTTCTTGTAACTTTCTCTACAAGGGCCATTGTGCAGGGAAAGAGCTTTTATTTTATACGGATTTGTTATTTGTTTTCTTCTATGTACTCTCCAGTCAGATTATCCCAGATTTTTGGGGAAAAAAAAGTCCCTAGGAGAAATCTCCAGGTATCCCAATTTATAGCAGGAGACTGGCAATCATAACCCTACTAGGGAGACGCATAATGCATTTGCAGCATGAAAGTGTCTCTTCTTTATGGGATTTGTCTTACCTGGTGCCAGAAGAGATACTAATACCAGTGCCAACATCTTTATTAGGGTCCCTGGTGCCAGCAGGAAAAGAGGATTTTGTGATACAACCACCCCCCTAGTATTGCTGACTCAAGGTGGCCTATATTAAGCTAAGCTCATCTTGTTCTCTTCTGGGTGCAAGAATGAAATGCTTCCTGATGTCTGTTTAGTTAGTATCCCTCTTTTTCCAATATTTTGAGAGGTAGTATAGTCTAAGCACATGAGATTCAGTAACTCCTGAGTTATAATCTTGGCTCTGTCATTGGCAACATGTATGGCCTTGGTGAAGTCATTCAACATCTATGTTTCAATTTTTCCCTTCTGCAAAATGTAAATGACAAAACATCTACAAAGCTATTGTGAGAGTTCCTGTTTGAATAGTGTTTTGAAGATATGAAGCAATAAGTGCCAAGAATTCTCAGCATTCATTCATTCATCAGTAATTTGTATTGATCTTATCAAAACGGTGTCCTGGGTCCTCCCTCCTCCTGGAATCATACACATCTCATGTTCCAAGAAAGCTTTACCTTTCCTTTGAAAGGAGGGCATAGCTAGAAGAAGAGGGTAATTCCACTAGAAAAGAGACTGATAAGAGTGGTATAGGGTATGTAGTCTCAGCTACTGAGTTTTAGAGAAAATATAGAAAACTCTCTTGCACACAATGATAGAGAGATAAGACAGTGAGGAAGACGACAGAGAAAATAATACTTTATTCAATATCCCCAAATTCTCATTGATCATTTTTGGCAAGCCCCCTGTTTGAAAGGAAAAGATCCAGAAACATTTGATATTGCAAAGTCAGATGTGACTTCCACAGTACAGTTTTCAAAAAAGTAATCTGTTACTGAAAAAAAGCTTATAAAATTACTAGAAGCCTCGATAGGTCCTATATAAAGGCTAAAAATCCAGACACATGAAATGAAAACTGATAAATTAAAATGTACTTTTCATATTTAGCCACTGTGTTATGTCCATGAGCTACAGCTGAGCTGATTAGAACATTTACTGACATTAAAACAATGTAGATTAATACATAGCTGGAGTGTTATTAGTCTAGCATAACTGAACACATTACTCGACAATATAACCTCAGTCTATTTATAGTAATTCTATTTGTATTAAAAAGATCATGTTTAAAATTATATGATTTAATACACTCTTACATCAATCTTTTCATTTTAACTAGCAAGTTATTATTCCAAAGCATTTCCCAGCCATTCTAAATAAATCTGTAGGAAGTTTGGGGCTATAATTTGCTTAAACTCTGCTTCTCTTTAAATGCATGTTAAATTTTATTTATGAATAGTAATCTCTAATATTACACAGCCTGTGGTGTCATTTTTCTTCAACTACCATCATCTGAAGAGCTTTACAACAAACAGTATTGGCTTCACATATGTTTGGAGAGAAGCATCAGTTTTGTCCACATTGTTAAATACAGAAAAACATAATAAGAGGATCCAATCCAGAAAGACGATGAGTGCCTTCAGTTCCCAATAAAGACACTCAGCACCTTCTAGGATCAGACCCCGAGGCACTTACAAACATACTGTAGGATACCGCAGTGACCTTCCAAGATTAAAAATGTAAAGAAAAGAGTTTTCTTCTACCCCTAGCCTGCCTGATTCAGTTATAAGTGTCTGATTCTGCAAAGTGTTGAGCACCCTCCTGGGAGGCACTGATTACCCTAAAATCAAAGGCAGTTGAGTGTGCTCAACACCATCCAGAACTGGGCCCTAAGAGAGTAGCAAAGATGCATGTAAGTGTGAGTAGGCAGTGGCCAACCGTCAGTCTAAACAATAAGACTCTGAGATAGAGTCACATTGATCATGCATTGTAAAGAAAAATGTCCAGAACCAGTGAACATATTTACTGCAATAACACAGTGATCAACCTTAAGTATTACTGTTTATCATCTGGGGGTGTTGTAGTAGACAGGGCACTGGCCTTTCAAGCCAGGGCTCCTGTTTCAATCCCCATTTCTAAAACATCACTAAAAAAATGTGTTTAGTCACGTCAATTTAATCCTTAGATGACAGTATCATCTAAAACGTACATAAAATAATCTGCTACAATTCACCGAATCATTTCAGGAGGGGCCCAGGATAATGAAAACATAATCAGTTACTCTTCACCCTCAGAAAACAGGATGACAGCATGATAAAGCTTGCACTACAGCAGCCTTTACTATACTTTGATCACTTAAATTTCAGTATGAATTTACTCACAAAATGTTAAGAATGAACATATAGTTTGTACCACATCTTTATTCCTGGAGAGAAACGTAACTGTAGCTGCTTCTATTATCAACACTTCATATGGATCATTTAATTACAGCAATGTTACATACGTCCATATAATGTGTGTGTATCAGTCAAATGATTAACTAGATAGGATTGTTAAATAGCTCATTTAGGGAATAATTTTGATAAAGAAGTAACCCAAATCTGTTTCTTCATATCCAAGGAAAATATTAATTTGATCATTGAGATTAAATTTAAAATATAAATACATTATAAAGCTTATTTTCTGGGCATGGAGGGGGTTCTCTGTTTGTGCTTTATAACACTTTGGAGTTGTTTTATCTATGGTGACCCTCTACTAAGCATAAACCAAAATATTCCACAAGGGTATTACCAAATACTTTGTAGAATAATGGAATATATTAAATATCTATTCATCTGTTGCTATAAAAGATAGTTTAGCATCATAATTAGAAGAGGGTATATTGCATTATAACCAGAACTACAATTGACACATTGTAATGCATTGAAAAACAAATCTAGGACTTTCATTCTACTTTGCTGTCTGCATTTCACCATGTCAGAGTTCACTAAATGTGGATTACAAAGCTTATTAAACCACAAATACTTCAATAGCTAAAGATATCTTTGAAAAGTGCAGAGCTCCTTTTTAAATTTATTTTTTGGCTAATTTTTTTTAAAATGGCATGCAAAAAAATAAAATAATAGAAGAGCAACTCAAAATGCAGAGCCCATTCCTAAGTTAAAGTCTGAAGGCCAGATCTCAGTTACATTAGCCTAACTTCACCATATGAGTAATACCAGCATAAATCCAATGGAGTTACTTGTATTTATGTCATCATAAAAATAATAATATCACCTATCTCTTTCATCTGAGCATTTTGGAAAGGATGTAATTATCCTTATCCCCATTTTACAGATGAGGAAACTGAGACAAGTCAAGGCTGGAATAGAACCCATGTGTCCTGAGTCCCAGCCCAGTACTCTGTTCATTAGGCAACACTGCCTCCTTTTAAATGGGATCAGAATCTTGGCCATAACATTTTGTAATAATAAACTCAATCCTGTAGTGCTTATACAAGTAAAACTGCCCTCAGTTTCAGAAGAAGTTTCACTGAAATAGGAACTGCTAGATCATGAGTCTGACTTAAATCTGTAAAAGCAGAGCAATTCAGTCTGCAGTAGAAAACCCGTGTACTCTTAGTTTAAAAATCCTGGTCACCATCCACAGAAAAATGAAATAACAACAGAACTCCATATACTTAAAACACAATATACACCGAAACGTTTCCTACCTGAAACCACTTCAAAAATCTCTTGCTTCTCCTCCTCACTGCCAAGCAGAGCATGAGTTTCCTCAGGATTACCCCCTAAGAAAATAACAGTCTCCATCCTCTAATACATTGTATAGGGTTATAACCTCATTGGGAACAGTGCACATGCCTCTGAGGGAATGATCGGGCCCCTGCAGTTTTCCTCTTGCCAGGCCTTGTGGGTCAAGGTACCACAATTCATAGGATGAAATAATTTGGGAGGGATTGTTTTTGTTTCTTCAGAGAGACCTGCCATTACTTTGCACATAGTGAATAAAGGATGTGGTTTTAATTGTAAAGTGTGGTTCATATATATATTTTCATTCTTATGCATTACCACCAATAATAATACTTCTACTGCAAACTAAACTACATCTGGCCAACTCTACTGCCATTTGCACTCATTTTTCAGAGCAGAACTGTATTTTGCTTCTGATTTTCCTTCCTTTTGTGGGTTCAAATCAGATGTTTAAGGATGCTTCAAAGTATCCTGAATGTTTAATTTCCATCTGTAATTTTCATTTCCACAGTAATGATAAAAAATTAAGCAAATCTCACTGGCAGTGTTTCAGACACTTACATTCTAACTTTGCCTATGAGATTTGAATGGCTCCTTTGAAGCTAATAAAACCCAATGAAGAAGTGCATGAGAACGAACAGTACCTGCTAATGTGTACTTAAGGCTCCTTTAATTTGCATATTATCAGACACAATAGATCATAATGCTACACTCATGAAAATATGCACTTAGGGACGCTTAATGTGTGTACTATTGACACAAAACACTAGGAACAGCTCCATATATTGTCCCCAAGAGTGCAAACTGCAGGGAATCCCTAACATAAGGATTACTGGTCCATGGTTAGGGTTATGCTAAGTCACTGGGGCTGTATGCACGCATTCACATGCTACATGCTGAAAAGGCTATGCCATTTTGTTTACTTTTTAAATAAAATTACTGTGCACATGACTAATAGTTCTGTGCTCTTTTCCTCAATATATCTGAGATATTTTGTAAAAAACTATATGCAATCCTTACTATTAACATGAGGCAACATGACGTTAAGATATATATTTAAGAAAAGCCACTGTACTGTGTGTTTGGCAGGTATAAACACATCCTTTGTGTTTATCTATCTTGAAAGAGCTCACACAAAGCACATGTGACTGTATCAACACGTATTGAATTTATCATGGAAGACTGACAGTATCATCACAATCATGATATTTAAAAATCACAGGCTGCTTTCAGTCCTAAAGAATAGACTGACTGATTGCCATTGACTAACAGGTTTATATCATTATGAAGTTGAGGCAGCTATCACTATGAGTTCATCTTTAGAGTTTCTAAGACATATGGGCTAAAATCCTGGCCCTGGTCAAATTAGTGGCAAATCTCCCATTGGCTTCACTGGGAGTGATGAAATATGAACATGCCATATAATATGCACAGAGGGTTTTCTACATAAGCTGTATATGTTATAAATGCTCAGATCTGATGGTAATGAAAGGCAGACAGACAGAAAGAATGAGAGTAAGACTGGACATTTTGTGGGTTTTCTTTACACAGATCCTGCGCCTTATAGACCATATAAAGATCCTGAGCCTTATGGGCCACATCTCCAGCTGGTGTAAGCTGGCACAGTTTAATTGAAATAAAATATTAACAACACCTGAGGATCTTGCTCTGTATCTCTCAAATCTGCTGAGATAAAAAAAATTCATAGTTCTGTTCCTGTTCAAAATCAGATATAGATTAGTTAATGGATCAGCTTGTTCCTATGGAATATTGACCCCAAAACTTCATGGGGATCTTTTTGCTAAACTCACCATCCAAAAGAATTTTTGCACCTAATCTCCTGCAGCATTTTTTTTAATTAATTGACGATCCATCTAATTTTGCTTGGGTTCATTCTCTCAGTTTGCTACCCAGGATGACCATTGCCCATGAAAACTGTTTCTGAATTTTTGATTTGCTTATCTAATTGATCGTTCCCCTTATTCTCCACCCGTTTTTGTATGGTGTACCCTTCAAAGCAACATACATCACGTGAAACTGCATGTTCAGACTTGTCCTCTTTTTGAACATGAATTCAGCATCTAAGTCCTTGGTTTCAAAGAGTGGAGATCTATTATGGTAGGCACATCTTTAGAAAAAAAATTATTTACCCCGTAATTCCTTTTCTTTGACATTATACAGTTGTAATAGCCCACAGCTCACCTTCCTCTTCCCTTTGAGTATTGGGTTAGCTCTTTTAATAGTTACGTCTGTTCAGTTACAAACGAACTCAACATCATTGGACTGATTTATTTTAATGACATTTTCTGGATGGTTCTAAATTCATTAGCTTGCTTGTCAGCTTCTGGTCTTTCTAGTCCTGAGGTGAGAACTCTGTGAAATTCTGAGCCTCCATTTCAGTGGACAGATCCCCAGTTTACTCACTTCATGGAGAATTTAGCCTATTTTGGTTTAACTTTCTCTCACTTTCATTTCCTCATAATGATATATTACATCTAATGTTTATCTTTGATCAGACTTATTCAACAGATAGTAACAGCTTTTGTTTTTAAAAAGTGACCAGAGAATTGCTTTGCCATCAAGTGTATAGTTAAGATGCCTCATACAGCTCTGTTTTTCTGTACTTCTCTCATTCTCTGCCAACTGGTACCTCAGTCTTATTGGTATCCAATAATAAGCCCGATTACAGCTAGCCCTAGGAGACATGACAGAAAGAGAGTCCTCATCTTGCATTAATTGCTCGTATTGAAACTATGCCACATCTCTCGAAGCTAGATGTTGCTTAGTATCCCTTTGATATGATAATGACATGCTTCTTAGCAGATGAATATGCAAATTAAAAGCAGTAATTTGGTGGCATGCACCTGCTGACACTGCACTACTATGCTTATGTGCTCCTCTGTAACACTGCAGCTACACAAAAGCATCACAGAGGTAAAATTAAATTCTAATGTCGTATATATTAAACAGATGCTTCCACTTTTCTTTGTATATCTACTTTTTTTTTTTATAAACAGAATTTGCTATTGGAATCTCAGTTCTCCCTTCATGCAATTAGTGGACATTTATGTGTCATACACAGCAATGTACTTAGAGACATTTAAGGGCTCTGTTTTTAAAGAAATGGCTTACATGCACTACACTCTCAAAGAGGAATTTTTTCCCTTGGTAATAGAGCGGCAGAGGATTTTAATCTTGACGCACAAAAGACTTTCATTCATAAAAGGACTATGTACTTGAGTACGGCTGCCTGTAATAAGAAATTTCTGTAGTAAAGATACTACAACAATATTTAGTTATCCCAAACTTCCCTCACTCATTCCAAAAGTGTTCAAATAGGTTTTATGAATGATTAAGGTATGTGTGTTAATCACACAGAGCCAATTTCTGCCCTGAGATATCCACATGTAGCTCGTTTAGACACAATTAAGGTGTTGAGTGAGAAAGTGGAATTTGTCCTAAATTGTCAAGTTTCTCAGAATCACCACTGTGGTGAAGGTACCTAACTGTTCAATCCTGCAAAGTGCTGAATAAAAATGCTGGGGTCCCTCAATTCTCAATGGCTTTACTGGGAGCTGAAGGCACTCAGCACCTCTCTGAAATATTCACCAACTCATAGGAATGATCCGTAGGAGAACTAAGTAGCAATCTAATTAAAGCTGAGATACAGCCAAGCAAAGTGCTATCAACGCCTGTAAAGTCTCCTTATAAACAAATAAGCAATTGAAAAGAACTGCACTGCTTTACTTTTGGTTCCTAGGTCTGTTAAAGTAAACACTGGTACACGGTAACCCCAATTCTACTACTTATATATGTATTTCATTTAGGAAATATCAGAGAGTTTGTATTCAAACAGAAAATCAAACCACATATAACTGGTTCCACAAACAAGTTACTTAGGTTTCAAGTAATGAACCACCATTGGTCTCTAAGGGTACGTCTTCACTACCCGCCGTATCGGCGGGTAGCAATCGATTTCTCGGGGATCGATATATCGCGTCTCATCTAGATGCGATATGCCGATCCCCGAACGCGCTCATGTCGACTCCGTAACTCCACCAATGCGAACGGTGGTAGCAGAGTCAACATGGGGAGCCGCGGACGTCGATCCTGCGCCGTGAGAACGGTAAGTAATTCGATATCAGATACTTCGACTTCAGCTACGTTATTCACGTACCTGAAGTTGCGTATCTTATATCGATTTTCCCCCATAGTGTAGACCTGCCCTGAGTGTGCCTTTATCAAATATCATTCACAGCCATCTAAATTCCTCTCCAACTCCCTTTAGCTGGTATAAACTTTAATTCTGTACCCATTTGTTGACAAGGAGGGCAGAACATGGCAGCCCATCCTCTAGGGTTGCCATTTATTCTGTGCTTTATGTTGGCTGGTTGGACATACTGAAGAACAGCAGTAAGTGTTGCCTCCCTTCTCGAAGGGAACTAGTTGAGTCAGAGAGCTGCTGTTCTTTCACCTCTGCCCGTTTATACACAGCAAGCCGCACTGTTGCCAAAAGCCAGGTTGTCTTCATGGCTGCAGAGTTAGTTGCTGATGAAGCACTAAATCATCAATACTTTATTTCCTTCTTCCATGTCCAACCTTTATTCCTTTCCATCTGACCACACGCTTAATTTCTATTTGCCTATTGTCTATTAAAAATAATTAAAGGGCCTTTTCTAATTAACCTCAGCACAAGTCTCTGTGAATATTTGCTCCATTTTAAGCAATCCTGAGTGCATACATGCAAGATGATCTCAATTTTATTTTATTTTATTTCTTTAAAAATGGCTCTAAGGAAGATTGTAAAAAGGCAGGACTCCAAAAGCATTGAGCAAATGGTACTTATAATAACTAAAAGATGTTTCTAATGATTAGGGAATCTTTTTTCATAGCAACATTCATGAAAGTGAAAAAACAGATCTGGTCAGAGGCAAAAACAGACACAAATCTCCCATCGTTGAATCTCCACCCTGTGCCACCAAAACGTTCCCATACAAAGTACTGAGCCTTTAAATGTCAGGAAATTTACAGAAGTTATTCTAATTAAAAATAGGTTTGATACTGTGAGAAAGAGCAGACTAGGACAATCTTACTGATATTAATACTGTTCTTAAGGAGACAGAAATGAAATGCAAGGACATAGGAATTTATGTTAAATACTGTAAAAAAAGAAGCATGGTACTTAAGGGAAAGAGCAATTGTTAATTTCCTAAGCAATCTTGGTGGACTTTCCTACACTGAAATGAGGCCAAATTTGTACCTGGACTGATTTGTACCCTGTGCAGCCATGTTGAAATCAATGGGGTTGTACAAGTGAATATCATACAGTGCTAAAGTTGCTGAGAAAAAAATAACATATGAAGTATATTACAGTACAGTATTATAAATAGCAACAGAAAGCTCAAGAAGCATATATGGCTTCTAGAGCTAGTAGGACAGGTATTTGATTAAATTGGTAACTCAAAGGAAGGAATGCTTCTGTATGGAGTTTCTTGGCTTCTGTCTGTTCCCAAGATGTCCTGTCTAAGGCCTGCTCTACACTACGCGTTTAAACCGGTTTTAGGAGCGTTAAACTGATTTAATGCCACACCCGTCCACACTAAGAGGCCCCTTATATCGATTTTAATGGCTCTTTAAATCGGTTTCTGTACTCCTCCCCGACGAGAGGAGTAGCGCTAATATCGGGATTAACATATCGGAATAGGGTTAGTGTGGCCGCAAATCGACGGTATTGGCCTCCGGGCGGTATCCCACAGTGCACCACTGACCGCTCTGGACAGCATTCTGAACTCTGATGCACTGGCCAGATAAACAGGAAAAGCCCCGCGAAGTTTTGAAATTCATTTCCTGCTTCCCCAGCGTGGAGAGCTCATCAGCACAGGTGACCACGCACAGCTCATCTGCACAGGTAACAATGCAGTCTCCTGAGAATCGAAAAAGAGCCCCAGCATGGACTGCATGGGAGGTACTGGATCTGATCGCTATCTGGGGAGAGGATTCAGTGCTAACAGAACTGCGTTCAAAAAGACGAAATGAAAAAGTATTTGAAAGAATTGCAAGGTCTATGACGATAAAGGCCACACCAGGGACTCACTGCAGTGCAGAGTGAAAGTCAAGGAGCTCAGACAAGCCTACCAGAAAACCAAAGAAGCAAACGGAAGGTCCGGGGCAGAGCCAAAAACATGCTGCTTCTACGCTGAGCTGCATGCTATTTTAGGGGGCTGCGCCACAAGTACCCCACCCCTGTCCGTGGATTCCGAGGTGGGGGTTGTAATCTCTGCCATGGCTGAGGATTATGCGGACGGGGAAGATGACGATGAAGAAGGTGAGGAGGACGACCTTGCAGAGAGCACACAGCACTCCGTGAGCCCCAACAGCCAGGAGCTTTTTCTCACCCTGACGGAATTACCCTCCCAACCCACTACCCCAGACAATGACGCCATGGAAGGGACCTCTGGTGAGTGTACCTTTGCAAATATCAAAGATTGTTTTTTAAGCAAGCGTTTTTTAATGATTGATTTGCCCTGAGGACTTGGGATGCATTCGCTGACAGTATAGTTAATTAGAAAAGTTTGTTAACATGTCTGGGGATTGAGCGGAAATCCTCCAGGGACATCTCGATGAAGCGCTCCTGGAGGTACTCCAGAAGCCTTTGCAGAAGGTTTCTGGGCAAGGCAGCCTTGTTCCGTCCACCATGGTAGGACACTTTACCACGCCATGCATGTAGCAAGTAATCAGGTATCATTGCATGGCAAAGCATAGCTGCGTATGGTCCCGGTGATTGCTGGCATTCAAGAAGCATCCGTTCTTTATCTCGCTGTGTTATCCTCAGCAAAGTGATATCGTTCAGGGTAACCTGGTTGAAAATCAGGAATTTAAGTAAGGGGGATGCCCATTTTCCTACTGGGTTCGTGGACTGCAGCAGCTTAAAAGAAAACCCTTTCCTGCACGTAGCCAAGCGGGGGGAGGGGAGGAGTGAAATGCCGATGATCTTTTTCGTGTTTGGTCAGCGGGGATCTTCCCCAAGCTACCAGACAGGCAGTGCGGGGGTGGGGGGGGAAGGGTGTTGATTAGCAGGGAGCTAGCATGGTATTAGCCATGCGTTGGGGGGAGGGGTAAATCACTGCAGAAGCCAAAAGACAGTGGCTTACCATGGCCGCATGCAAGCTGAATTCTGATGCCCGGACCTGTGTCTGTGAGATCTGTAACCCCAGAGCTGCAGGCACTCAGTATTAAGATGAAAAATGCGACCTTGTAGGGAAATCACATGTGCTATGTAAGGTGAATAGTGCTGTTCACTGTGAAAGAGTATAACCATTGTTCTGTAAAATGTATCTTTTAAAATACTTCTCTCCCTCATGCAGCTGCAAATTTTTCAAGCCTTCCTACTCCATCCCAAAGGCTAGCCCAGATAAGGCGGAGGAAAAAGAAGACGTGAGATGAAATGTTCTCGGATATTATGGAAGTTACACGCAAGGAAAGAGCTCATCTGAATGAGTGGAAGGACGTGGTATCAAATTACAGGAAAGATGCCAGTGAACGTGAGGACAGGAGAGACACCCGAGATGAGAGGTGGCGGCAGGAAGACCGGCAGGAAAATCAGAGGTGGCGGCAGGAAGATCAGCGGTGGCGGGATGCAACTCTGGGGCTGCTGCGTGATCAAACTGACATGCTCCGGTGTCTGGTGGAGCTTCAGGAACAGCAGCAGGACCACAGAGTGCCGCTGCAGCCCCTGTATAACCACCCTCAACCCTCACCATGTTCCACATCCTCCTCACCCAGACGTGTAAGAACGCGTGGGGGGAGGCTCCGTGCACCCGCCCACTCCACCCCCGTGGACAGCCCAACCAGAAGGCTGTCATTAATGTGAAATTTTTTTACTGCCCTTCTCCATCCCTCCTATCCTGCTCCCAAACCACACCCTTACTTCTCTCCCTCTTTTTATAATGAATTAATAAATAAATCATGATTTTTAAAATATAGTGCCTTTATTTGCATAAGTAAGCTGTAATCGAAGGGGGAGGGTGAGTTGCTTACAGGGAATGAGTCAATCAAGGGGGGTGGGTGTTCATCAACAAACACAGCAGTCACACTGTGCCCTGGCCATTGATGAAGCTCGTTTTCAAAGCTTCTCTGATGCGCACCACTTCCTGGTGTGCTCTTCTAATCTCCCTGGTGTCTGGCTGCGCGTAATCAGTGGCCAGGTGATTTGCCTCAGCCTCCCACCCCGCCATAAAGGTCTCACCCTTACTCTCACAGAGATTGTGGAGAATACAGCAAGCAGCAATAACATAGGGGACATTGGTTTGGCTGAGGTCTGAGTGAGTCAGCAATGTGCGCCAGCGCGCCTTTAAACGGCCAAATGCACATTCCACCACCATTGTGCACTTGCTCAGCCTGTAATTGAACAGATCCTGACCACTGTCCAGGCTGCCTGTGTATGGCTTCATGAGCCACGGCATCAAGGGGTAGGCTGGGTCCCCCAGGATAACGACAGGCATTTCAACATCCCCAACTGTTAATTTCTGGTCTGGGAAGTAATTCCCTTGCTGCAGCCGTTTAAACAGAGTAGTGCTTCTGAAGACGCGAGCGTCATGAACCCTCCCTGGCCATCCCACGTGGATGTTGGTGAAACGTCCCTTGTGATCCACCAGTGCTTGCAGCACCATTGAAAAGTACCCCTTGCGGTTTACGTACTGGGTGCCCTGGTGCTCCGGTGCCAAGATAGGGATATGGGTTCCATCTATTGCCCCCCCACAGTTAGGGAATCCCAGTGCAGCAAAGCCATCCGCTATGGCCTGCACATTTCCCAGAGCCACAACCTCGTAGCAGCAGCTTAGTGATTGCTTTGGCTACTTGCATCACAGCAGCCCCCACAGTAGATTTTCCAACTCCAAATTGATTCCCGACTGACCGGTAGCTGTCTGGCGTTGCAAGCTTCCACAGGGCTATCGCCACTCGCTTCTCTACTGTGAGTGCTGCTCTCATCTTGGTATTATGGCGTTTCAGGGCAGGGGCAAGCAAGTCACAAAGTTCCATGAAAGTGCCCTTACGCATGCGAAAGTTTCGCAGCCACTGGGAATCGTCCCACACCTGCAACACAATGCGGTCCCACCAGTCAGTGCTTGTTTCCCGGGCCCAAAATCGGCGTTCAATGGATAGAATCTGCCCCATTACCATCAGGATCTCCAAAGCGCAGGGGCCCGTGGTTTGAGAGAATTCTGTGTCTACGTCCTCATCACTGTCATCGCCGCGCTGCCGTATCCGCCTCCTCCTCGCCTCGGTTTGAAGGTCCTGGTTCACCATATACTGCACGAGCGTGCACGAGGTGTTTAAAACATCCACGATTGCGGTATTGAGCTGAGCAGGGTCCATGCTTGCTGTGTTATGGCGTCTGCACAGTTCACCAAGCAAAAAAGGCGCGAAACGGTTGTCTGCTGCTTTCAGGGAGGGAGGGGTGAGGCTGTACCCAGAACCACCCGCGACAATGATTTTTCCCCCATCAGGCACTGGGATCTCAACCCGGAAATTCCAAGGGGCGGGGGAGGCTGCGGGAACTATGGGATAGCTACGGGATAGCTACCCACAGTGCAACGCTCCAGAAATCGACACTAGCCTCGGACCGTGGACGTACACCACCGATTTAATGTGTTTAGTGTGGCCGCGCGCACTCGATTTTATACAATCTGTTTTGCTAAACCAGTTTATGTAAAATCAGAATACTCCCGTAGTGTAGACGTACCCTAAGAGTCACAGCATGTCTTCACCTTCTCAGACCCATTTTTCTGAGTTTCCCAAATACAAAAGTAATATATCATTAACTCCAAATAATATGAACTACATATTGTAGGTGGTTTTGATATATCTAGAAGGACCAAAAATATTATTTAAATTGCCAGCAAACTTTCCTTAAACAAGCCTTGCTACTATGACTATGTATAATGCAAACTGGGATGAACACTTGGAACACATAGACAAGGCGATTCCCTTAATATTTAAAGTTATTTTAACTCAATCCAAGTAAATATAAGTAAGAACACAATGAGAAAAGATTCATGGATTATGTGTATGGCATCCAGAAATCCACAAAATACAAATATTACATTCTTTCTTCACATCATTATATAAATGAGAGATGTTTGTGTTATTTGTGTATACAATGCCTAGTACACAATAGAGTCTTAATCATCTCCAGTTGGAATCCTTAGGTGTAACTGCAATAGAAATAATAAAATGATAATAATGGAAAACACCTACTAAGTCATCAAATCTTTGCTCCTGTAAATGCCAGATTGTTCCTCTACAGAGTATTTTTTAGGGCTTTATCCAGTTCAGTCTTACATTCGCCACACCAAGGGGCTTCCCTCACCTTGGAAGACTACTATTCAATCTAATATATCACACTGTCAGTAAATTTCCATTATATTAATTCAGAATTCTCTCTGTCAATGTCCAGGTTTCAACCTACTGATAAACATCTGTGTTTGGATGATTTTTCCCAGACAAATTAACCTGTCTTTTTTGCACCTGAATATCATTTTGCAAGATTTTTAGATGGAAGTACACTAAGCTCTTTTGTATTACTTCCATGTCCTCAATGGTGTTCACAATGCTTCTCAATTTTGCATCATCTGCAAACTGAATTAACATGCTTCTCTCTTCTCCATCTTAGGTAGAAACAATATTGTTTACAGTGGTCATTATTCTATGAATAATCCAGTACACACCTCTCCCTGTTTGCTAGAGTGATATTTATTAATTCTCTTTTAATGGTCATCAGCCAATTTTCAATCTATATGACAGTGCTCAGAACTCAGCCAATCTGAATGAATTTTGAAACTAAAATTTCATGAGACCCGGTGGCCCATCTATTTCGCAAATTTATCTCTATCTTTTCTGAGATTTCAATTCAACTAACATACGGTATTTACCAAAGATGACCAAAAATACCACCAGGATTGCACAAACCTTAGAATATCTTCAGAGCTCCTATTACATGCATGGAAGGCAAAAACCCAAACAAACAAACAAACAAAAAATCCCTTGACAAATAAATACAGTCAAAGCAAATTAGTTTAAAAATATAAATGGAAAAGGTCATGGAAAGTTTTCTGCAGCTTAGAGCGTGATTCTCATTTCTTGGGGCCCTTTACACTTGCTTTGAGGGTCCTTGTTCTATTCTATATAAGTTCTTATACCACACTCATTACCATCTCTCAGCACCCTTTACCTGCCAGAGTGGTGTAAAGAGCCTTCATGTAAATGAGAATCAGGCTCCCAGTATTTGAGTAGCTGGAGACATTTGTGATTACATTTCTAGCAGTATTAGTTGTCTCCCTGATCTGTTTTGGTCCAGAGAATAGTATTGCATTCTTCTTCTAATATGTCTGACCTCCCATCTACCATATTTGTTCTGTTATAAACTAGAATTTGTATCCATTAATATATTTAAAATGCCATTTATAAAACATGCATCTTTTCCTAAGCAGCAAGGGACATTTAAATTAACAAAACCACAACTAAACAAAATTTATTATCCTGCCAAGAAATGGCTGCAATAAACACATTCTGTGAATTTACAACTAACCCTTTGCCATAATAGAAACACAGACATGAGGGTAACATCTTCAGACCTAATGCTTAGCAAACTAAATGCAAAACACCCACCACTTAATGGTGCATTGAAGGTTAAACTCTGACTCCTCTGGAATCCTGGGAGAAGCGATTTCCAGAATCACAGGCTCTCCCACTGAGAACACCGTGTCAGCATCATCATAGACTATTAACAAACCAACTCAGCTGATCTCAACTTCCATAACAGATCACGAGGAGAGAAGTTGTCTCAGAGGCTATGTCTATACTAATGAAGAACTGCTAAATCGACAGCAGAGTGGTCTCTGTTCAACTCGGGTATTCCACCGGGAACGTGAGGAATAAGATAAGTCAAAGGGAAAGCATCTCCCGTTGACCCAGCGTGGCGTAGACACTGCAATAAGTTGACCTAAGCTACATCAACTCCAGCTACATTATTCACGTAGCTGGAGTAGCGTAACTTGTCAACTTACTGTAGTAGTGTAGACATAGCCTAAGAGTCCTAAGATCTGAAACTAGTAGAACTTTAAAGATCACAATCAAGTCCTTAAATTATACCAGAATGCAAAGAGAAATCCAGGGTCTGACCCAGCTCCCACTGAAGTCAATGGAAAGACCTCCTCTCCTGCCCCCTCCCAATTGGCTTCAATGGGAATTGAAGCCCCAAATGCAGAGCTTGCAGTACTAGTGTAACATACTTTCTAAGGTCATCAAGTGGCCCACAGCCTTGTGCACTAGCTGAAAATTCAGACTAGCCCCAAATAAAATGCATCATGGTACAATAATACATGGTACAATAGAGTGACCAGACAGCAAATGTGAAAAACTGGGACGGGGATGGGAGGGTAATAGGAGCCTATATAAGAAAAAGACCCCAAAATTGGGACTCTTCCTATAAAATCGGGACATCTGGTCACCCTAAAAAGGCACTGATGGCTCTGGTAAAAGCCACATCCTAGCAAAATAGCTGCAATCGTCACACCAAACATAGATGATAAAAAAAAAAAAAAAGCTCTTGAAAATCATCTAAAAGCCTAAGGAGCACTGGCAAAAATGGAGATTTATAAAAGTAATTGTGGATCCATTCCTGCCATACACCATTTGGAAAATGTTCTCATAACACACACTTTATTTATAATTCTCTTCTACTGGCCAGTAGGGGCATAGGAAGCCATCTCTTCTCTCTGCAGACAATGCTACCAATGGAATCTGCTCAAGCTCCTTTAGCATGGTAATGGAATTCAGTATGAAACAAAAGTAAATTCAAAACATTTACATGCATACACTAGAAACAGTTTATGTTATTCCAGAAATAAATCTTCAAAACAATTTAGAGACTAAAATTCTTGCAATCTAATAAACAACTTGGCTTCCGCCCTTTATATCGATAGATCATTTTTGCAGAAAAATTAAAACAATGAGACTGTCTGATTCCCACTATTTATCATGAATTTGAGCAGAAGAAGAAAACAGGTTTAAAGCAATGATGAATGTTATCACAAATCATCAACACTGTCTATAGATCCTCCTCTCTGAGCAGATTCACATTTCATCCCTTGCGTCTTGCATCCGAAGAAGTGGGTATTCACCCACGAAAGCTCATGCTGCAAAACGTCTGTTAGTCTATAAGGTGCCACAGGATTCTTTGCTATTTCATCCCTAGAGTCTGCATCCTAGATTAGATAAAATAAAAGATTTATCTAGTACTTTACATTAGTTTATATTTTCACAATTTGCTCAGTACCCCTCGGAGTAATTACTCTAAATAAATGTACCTCTTGTAGAAGCTTTAATGTTAAGATCAATCCCCGAAGCCACCCTAAATACCTTAGTCTTAAATAATTCACATATGCTATCATTAATACTAATTATGTGAATTTACAGTAGTGCTTACAGGCCTCAGCCAGATCAGGGTCCTGTTGTGTTAGGAGCCATACAAACACATGAGGACCTGCAGCGAATGCTGCAAGGCCCATCTATATACCCAGGCTTTTAAGGGCCATGATGACAGCAGATATTTGGGGTAAGGGGGGAGAATATTGTTTGGATTTCACTTAATAAGTACCCAGATTTTCTGATTTTGTGGAATGGAACAGCTGTCTATTGATTTCTTTTATGTGATTTTAGTTTAACAGGTGGTAAAGGTAAGCCAGGAAAGAGGTAGTTTTTCATCTGTAGTATAATCTGAAATGAATAAATAATTATAATGTTCTACAGAGATTTCATTTTGGGTTTCTAAATAGAATTAATTCTTTAATGCTGCAGCCATAAGGGTCCACATTGTATTGGAATAAAATATTAGTACAGTTCCTTGAAGTTTAAAATGTTTAAACTCAAGTGGATGCACTGTATATCATTAGATTTTTTCCCCTAGTGTCTGAACGGTGGAGAAAGGTCACACTTTAGATAGAAAAGCAAGCAAATCATTGATACTTTCTGCTAATTGACACAGTAGCACTGACATGATCTCCAAAGTCTGCAATGCTGCCCATTACATCCATGGATTCAGAAAAGGACATAGTGGTAAACATACTCTTCACCTTGCATCCGACGAAGTGGGTATTCACCCACGAAAGCTCATGCTGCAAAACGTCTGTTAGTCTATAAGGTGCCACAGGATTCCTTGATACTCTTCACCGTTTCCTCTCCTCCAGAACAAAATCTAAATGGCTCACAGAACATATACATCTTCCTACCACTAGGCAAACTCATATGGAATTAGCTCATTTATAGGCTAAACAGAATAAATATTAATATAACACAGAGTAACTGCTTCTCAATCCAATGAGGGGAACGTTATTAAACATATATAAACTGAGAGCATGCGTGATAATAAGTTATTAACAACTTTAATCAGACATAATTAACATTGGCAATGATATTTGCTAATATAATTACATTATGCCTAAGGAATGGTTTTCAGTTACGCATTCCATTGCACTTTGGGTATAAGGTATCCAGCCTGTCCCACAAAGATTCTGGTTCAGAGAACACAGAAGGATTTACTACATTTACATATCTACAAACTGCTGAATACTTATGCCCTGGGCCTGATTTCCTCTAGCATACATTGATGTGAATCAGAAGTAATGTCACTGAAGAAAGTGGAGTTTCAGTACTTTAAGACTTGTGTAAATGAGGGGAGAATCAGCCCCCTCATGTTTTATTATAGTAATAAAATGATGAACTAGCAGGCTCTCACTGTCAGACAAAAAATACATGTGTTTTCCCCCAAACATGTGTAAATCATTGTGAGAGCAGATCCTTTGATTTAGAAAGTATTAATAGCATTATTAAGTAACCATACTGATAAAGAGTAAATTTATAACAGAAAACCCATATTGCATTAATACCATTAAACATCAATTAACGTAAACAGCTTAGGGTCTCAGCGCTGTCACTGGATAACTGAATGTACAATGACATACTGTTACTAATTCACTGACAGTAGAAAGCTGTACACAAATAATCCTACAGGCCATTTCTCACTGAAAAATCAGAGTAAAAGCTGTGTGACCATTCACTTGACAGCAGCATGTTTGTCCAACATTATGTCAGATTCTGTTATTTATCTTTTTTTTTCCCCCAACACCCTTTGCTCAAACTAATTGCTGGTGCTTCTACTGACATGTCATAGCCCTGTGATTCCTTGTCAGCTTTACTGACCTCTTTTTGGCTTGAGTTTCACATTTTTAAAGGGGAAAAATTAGACAAACACACTTCTCAGTTTAGCCCACCCACACATCTCTGAGCCAACAACTCTTCAGTGTGTGGTTCACTACACATTAGTTTCACCTGACTGCTTTTTACCTGGTGCGTGACCTTCAATTGAAAATTCCAACAGCATGCAACTTGTCTTTGGCAAATGAATTGTAAGTATGCCAGCTGCCAGATGTCTTCATTTTTAAAACACCTTCAAAACTGCTTTCTGGCACCGATCCACAAGCATAACAAGCTATGCTATAACTGCAATTTCCATGCTGTGTGCAAAAAAGGGGAGGAAACCCACGATGTTTTACTTTTACATCTCTAAGAATAGCACAAGGCAAAGAAGAAAAAAAAACAACCAAAAACACAAACCACATTATTGATGTGCTGTGTATTTTGGGGAGAGTTTTTCCAGTACATAGAGCATGTCCAAAATTTACATAAATGTTCAGCCTAATTAAATCATTGTCTGAAGTAACAGATTTGAACAAAGGGATTCCCTCTGTACCATGAAAACTAATGTCTGTGTCTGTATGTGTGGAATAAGCAGCATATCTTGAATAAGGTTGAAAAAAAGCTGCTTGCAAAAGCATTTGAAGGCAGGGATCTTAATCAGACTTGTGCAAAAGTTTTGTTACAAAACCTGAAATTATAGGAAGTTCATCTGTTTTTAATTGGTTGTTGTTGTTTTAGTTTGTTTTTTGTCTTAGAATTTGAAATTCATCCCAGGATCATGGAAAGTTTCACTAAAAAGTTTGCAAACCTTTTCAACAAATCTGGACTGATTTGTAGTTTTACACTAAAATCATACAAGACTAATTTTCCAACAGATTTGACATGAAAGGTGGCAATTTCAGCTTCATTTTGCTTTCAGTTTATAGGGTCATAGGGATGTGAACCTCTGCAAAGTGAAGGAAAGTCTTGTACAGTTCTATTCTTAATAGAGTCTATGAGTAGGATGCATATCTAAATTTAAGTCTGCCAGATGCATTGCACTCATCTGGAATGCTGAAACATTGGTCCCAAGGATGAAGTACCAAGAAACCATAAGTACGGCTGTCTAGTTAGCAGGACTTTGCCTTCACTAGGAAAGCATATAAGCTGAAATCTGGCCACATTAAAAAGAGTTGCAAGATGTATCTCTCTGAGAAGGCTTTCAAATGAATGCGAAACCCATGGCACTCGCTGACTGACCAAATATCTCTTGGTAAAATAGATGCAAGGAAGGATGCATGGTATATCTGCTTCTCTCTCCTGGATAAGTTAACTGTCTCAAGTTAAGACATCCAAATCACAGTGATGAGTGCCCTATAAATGTGTGCAATAAAATAAATTAATCTCTAATTGGCTGTGAAATGTTGGGGTATATTTCAAGATGCTGTACAAAAATAGATTATATTGCATTAATCTTTAGCTCTCTTCAGTACTAGGATTGTTATGACTGCAGTGCTACAAGCTTCCAGGAGTAGAAAACCCAGGTTCAAAAGTAACAATGTAAAGTAAAGACACTTTAGTGAAAAGGCAATTCTGTGAAGGGATGTTTTTTAATGTAAGTAATAGCACTGCCTTATCATGCTGACCAAAACTGTCTCATGGTTTCCTTGTGCTCCCAATCTGCCTCTCTCTATCCCCTGTTGTCTCTTGTTTTATACTCAGATTAGGGTAGGGACTGTCTTTTTGTACAGAGCCTAGCACAGTGGGGTCCTGGTCCATGACTGAGGTTATATTCCCAGATTTTAAAACCAAATTTAACCATTATTGTCATCTAATCTAACCTCCTGCATAACACAGGCCAAAGAACGTTACCCAATAATTTCTTCATCAAGCCCATTACTTCTGTTTGAGTTACAGCATATCTTTTAAAAAGATAATCAGTCTTGATTTAAAGACTACCAATGATAGATTCTCCATCACATTACTAGGTAAGTTTTTCAAATGGTTGATTACCCTCAATGTTAAAAATGTGCACCTTGTTTTTAGATTGTATGTGTCTAGCTTCAGCTTCCAACCATGGGAACCAACCTTTTTCTGCTAGATTAAAGAGTCATCTACTACCAGACATCTCATTCCCAGAAAGCATAGGAGCTTGAACCCGTGTGCAGTAATTAAGGCTTGAACCCGTGTGCAATAATCAAGGCTAGTTTCAAAGCTATGGACAATTTGTGTGTGCATACGGGTAGTATAATGAGAGGAAGCAAAAGTACACTCAGAAGTTGGTTAACTCATTTACTGTGTACTCCCCTGTAGGAATGTGAGAGAAAGAAAAATATAAGGGAGTATACCTTTTATATTGCAATTTCCATTTCTTCTACTTCCAACCTGTCTGCCCCATTTCTGATAGTAAACACTATGCCTCCCTAAGTCAAAATCAAAACTCGTTGTCAACTAACTGCACCAGACACTTTATGGGGACCTTGGTTGAGACTGGCCAATAACTTCCTTCCGATTTGTTTTTCTGAGCTCCCAGTCTG
The DNA here is from genome assembly GCF_020497125.1 of Mauremys mutica. Lineage (NCBI taxonomy): Eukaryota > Metazoa > Chordata > Testudines > Geoemydidae > Mauremys > Mauremys mutica. The sequence continues at coordinate 95,214,344 of NC_059080.1, read as the reverse complement.
CTTCTGTCCACTACCACTGCATTTAACTTCCATCTCACATGGCAGTGCAAGTAGTTTCTACCCTTCCAGCCATGATTAAGACTCTCTGTGAGTGAATCTATGCAATATAGTCTGGGATGGAGTCGTCCATATCTTTTACTACAGATACTAAGTGCATCATCTCTGCAGCATGCCTCAGATCTACTAAGTTGGGGGAATGGACAACCTAAGGTCATTCACAAACCTAGGTACCAAAGAACAACAACATGATTAAGTCAAGTCATCAACCCAGCTCTATTCCCATTTTATCATTAAAGTAATAGTTTTCAAGGAACCAGTTTATCTTAAAAACATTTTTTCTAAGGAGCATATCAAGACATAGATGCATGCAAGGGTCATTTTTAAGTAGATCTGAGGAAAGGTATGTAAAATTTAGAATTCACCTGAATCAACAAAGATCTTGTCTACACATGGAAACTAAGGACTCGTCTCCGCTACAAAGTTATGTCAATGTAAATTGCCTTGCATTGACCTATTTGTTCATATGTCTTCACTCAAATTTTTCTCCAGCCAACATAAGTACCTTTTTATGATGACACAGTAATGCCTCCTCCCCAAACAAAATTGAGCCATGGTCAACATAGGTGGATGCAGTGTCAGTGTACAGACTGTGAGACTTATATTGACCCTAACAGTCCTGCAGCAGCTGTCCCACAATGCCAAAAAATGATCACTCTGCTTACAATTGTGAACTCTCCTGCCCTGGGGTCACAGAGCTTGGAAGCCACCCCTCCCTTTAAAGCCCTTGTATATTTTTGAAATGCCTTTTCCTGATTGCCCACATTGGCACACACACTTAGCATCTCTCTATTGTCGTGTGCAAGTGCCTGACTGACCATGCTGGCTCCACGCACTAAACACACTCTTGCCAGGAGTAGACAGGAAGTATTGGATCTCCTGGGCCTGTGGGGAAAGAAGCTGTGCTGGCACAGCTACGAACCAGTCATAGAAATGTGGACATCTAGGAAAAGATTGCATAGGGGATGCAGGAGAAGGGGTATGACAGGGATCAGCCACGTGAAAGTGAAGGAACTCCAGCAGGCATATCACAAGGCCAGGCAGGCCAACAACAGATCCAGTGACAAGCTGCAGACCTGCCACCAGCTCTCTGTAGACCATCATGGGTATCTCCAAGGAGCCTGAGACACAGGGCCTGTTACCCAGGGTTTTTAGAACCCAAAGCAGTGGTAACTTAACTGTTTCACTCCAGGCGGTGCCAGGAATAAATCAATGAGAACACAGTGCTTCCGGCTGATGAAAGTTTGATACAAGTAAGTGTGTTCTTATCTAAAACTACTATTTATTAGATTTAAGCACAGAGACATGAGCAATAGGTGCAGGACATCTCAAATAATGACCTAAAATCTAAGGTATTATCACGTAATTAGCAGCAGGTCAGCTATGGCCAGTCACTTCCCTGTCAGGGAGTAGGGTGTCACAAAAAAGTCTCTCAGGATAGCTTCAGAGAACTGCTCCAAATACACTCTATTATCTAGTCTTTTTATAACTAATTTTTACAATACACGTAGCACATAGTGACCCCTACTGGGTCATCACTTCTCTTAACTTCAATCAACTACTTATCAATACAGCATTCCTAACAATCTTAGCCATAATAAGCTTCTATATCAAAAGCACCCAAACTCAAGGTCTCCATCCACTTGTTTTCTTTCAGTCTCATAATTTGTTAGCTCTTTCCCCCCTTCCTTCCATTCTGATTAGCAGAAACTACAAGCCTGCAGCTAGTATTTGACCTTGCCTCCAAAAGCCCTGCTTGTCTAAATTAACCCGCAACAATGTGGTGTTCTATTTTATTAATTCATGGAGGCTCAATGCATACAATGTGGCTGCAATTGGATTGATCAAATTCTGGGGTAACACATCCCTTAATTCCTGGGTTACAGGCCCTGCAATAAACAGCAAAGTGTGATGGGGACAGAGGGTGGAGGGGCCAACTATGCTACAAACCAGGATCTTTTCAAGACTCCACCGCAGTCTACCCAGTCCCATCAGCCAAGCACGGACAAGCCTGATGATGAAGGGGAGGTAACCTTGGGAAAGTGTATGTATGTATTTTTCCTTACATGTTTAACGATAAAGATAGCACCTGGCCCAATCCTAAGTTAGCAGGACACAGGTATCAACTTTTCATTGTTTTACTCATATGAGAAGAGGTAGCAGTACAACAAACAGAGGTAGAATTGTGATCAGCTTTTCATTCTCCTACAGGGTTATGCAGGGAAGGGGACTTGTGGAGCAGTTTGTTTATGTACACAAGGATGTCCCTTGTATCCTCCTAAGAGATCTTGATAAAACTTTCATGGAAGTACTCTGCAATCCTCTGCCAAAAGTTTCTAGAGATGGCAGCCTTATTTCTTCATCCGCAGTAGGACGCTTTCCCTATGCGATGACTTAGTCAGGTGTCATTGCACAAATCGGGCTAAGAGCATACATTCCCAGGCAGCTTCAGGACGCCAGCTCCAGCTCTGCGCTCTGTGCCTTTGTTACCCTTAGGAATTAGAGATCAGCGAAAATCACCACCCACCTATGGAAAATGATACAGTACCCTGTGCTATTGCCCTGACGCACACCCATTGAAATAGGGGCCAAACTATTCCCTTCTCATTTCCCTCCCCCTCATCCCTGGCAGGCCATACTCACCATGGCTGAGACTGAAGAGCAGTACAGTGTATAGGCACTTCAAAGCTTAAGTATCAATAAGCATGTCTTATATCAAATTATTAAAGAAATCAGGGAAGGAATTTCTGAAACATCTCTTTCACTTTTGGTTGTGACTTTAAATAAATGATACCTCAGTCTGTTGCAGCTGCTGCTATTGTGGCCTTGAAGGGTTCCCCCTCCACACCCATGGAACGCCTGACCCTGATGAGGAGGAGAAAGAAGAGGACTACAGAGGATATGTTCAGCGAGATCCTGCCAGCCAGTGCTGCATCAGATGGTGAACAGAGGGCCCGGAGGCTGAATACGGCAGACAGCACGGTGAAGGAAAAAACGGACAGAAGAAACACTCAGGAGACCAAGCAATAAAAGGAGATGGAGGGGGAGATGCATTAGGACATAATGGTGTTATATAGGAAACAAACACTGCAGACTCCAACAATCATGGGCTCACCTCCTTTTGCAGTCAATGGAAAACTAAAATTTAGCACCTCCCCACACTCCCAACATTCCATATGGCATCAGGTGCCACATTCCTATTGCTACCACTCCAAACCAGCTACAGTAAGGACAGCCAGAGCTTCATATACACTGACCTGTGAGAGCCATGGTGTATGTGTAGCCAAAATGGACAGTAATGTTTTCTACCTTTCTAATTTTAGAGTTCTGTTCCGTTAATTTATTTTAGAAGTTTGCATTGTATTTTTTTTAATTGCACGTTATATTTGCATTGTTTTTGTTATGTAATAGATTTCTTTTTTTTAATAATTCATCTTTATTACTTCTCAACATATGCTACAGAATGTCTAGCTCTACTTAAAGAACTTGCTACTTGTAATTGTACAGGACTCCCAAACTCACAGGTTCAGGGCAAATCACAGTGTAATAATTATAAATGTACAGCAAGCACTGAACAATTCATAGGTGTGTTAAAAACAGTTTGATAGTCATAAACACACACCAAGCACAACGCAATTCCTAAGAGCTCCCAAAACTTCAGGATCAGGTAGAGCACAGTCCACCACATCACGTTACTGTGTCTGACCATTAAAGTGTTCTTTCACGGCTGCTCTCAGCTGCATAACACTGCACTGAATGCTTCTAATGGCCCTTGTGTCTGGCTGCTCAAACTCAGCAGATAGCGCTCTGTTGCATCACACTCGAGCAGGAACAGAGCCCAAGCAGAGAGAGAGAGAAACAGCGTGTGTGTATATGCATATGCTTCTTTATTCATTTCCCAGCATGCTCTTATATACAAGATGGTGGCTAATTGATTAATCAAATCAACACAGCTGCAGCTGTAACCCATAGGGTAATTATCCTACACACCTGTATCCTATTTACAATTAGCTGGCCAATGAGAACAAGCCCAAGGCCAGTCCTTCACACACAACTCCCAGCATAATCAGCTCAGTATCTCACATTCTAATCCCACATCTCCCCCCTCTATTCAAAATAAAGAAGAGGGAAAGGAAAAGAGGATAAAAAACATTCACAAAACATTTCCAACTTATAACACCACAATCTATCTTAGTCTTGTCCAAGAAGTTTAAATTATCATAATAAATATTATGGTGTAAAGAACAATAATGTTTAAAACAGATAGGTGCAGGTCCTCAGAGCCTTCAAATAAAATCACAATATAAATAATCTGTTCACAAGCCAAAAATTAAAACTATATAACCATGCAATCATTAACATATAACCGCAAAAACACCAAACAAACAAAGACAAAATACAACAAACAAGTGATGTGAATTTTACAGGATTCCCCCCTCTCTGTTTTACCAAAGCATTCCTCAGATGTCAGGCGATCAAACTGACACTGAGGATGGGGGGGTATTTCCCTTCTCTGTTAAAAACACATCACTTAACAACAACAACAACAATTCTGGCCAGAAGACCTCACAAGACAAAACAAAAAACACAAAACATAACTCTTAATAATAATAATTGCATGGTACACTAAACACAAAATTTCTTGAGCAAGTGATAGAATTGTAAAAACTAAAAAGCAGTTATTTTCAAAACAACATCTTAGCGCTCCACCTCTGCTCTCCCCCTGGTGACAACTTTTCCCCTTTTGCCTCACAGATATTATGTAGGACACAACAGACAGCTATAACCATTGGGATAGTTTTCTCATTGAGATCCAATCTTGTGAATAAACACTGCCAGGGTCCCTTTAATCTATCAAAAGCACAATCAAAACAATTCTCATTCTGCACTTGCTGAGCCAGTAGTTGAATTTTTCCTAGGTGCTGTCAAGGTGGCCACTGTATGGCTTCATGAGCCAGGATAGCAAAGGGGTAGGCTGAGTCCCCCAGGATCATTATTGGCATTATAACATTGCCAATGGTAGTCTACTGATCAGGAAACAGTGTTCCTGCTCACAGCTTTAAGTCCTGTGTTCTTAAAGACGTGTCATGCATCTTCCATGACCAGCCCACACTGATACTGGTGAAGCGTCCCTGGTAATTCACCAGTGCTTGCATAACTGTTGAAAAGTAGCCAATTCTATTGACAATACTCTGTGGCAAAGTGGGTTGGTGGGTAGGAATATGTATGCCGTCTATCACTCCACCACAGTTCAGGAACCCCATTGCTACAAGTGCATCCTATATGTCCTACACATTGCCAGAGTCACAGTCCTGCATAGTAAGAGATGATTAATGACCTTGCACACTTGCGTGACAATGGCTCCCACTCTGGGTTTTCCATCTCCAAAATGATTTTCCATTGATGGGTAGCAATCCAGCACTGCAAGCTTCCAAAAGTGCAAATGTCACTGCTTCTCTACTGTCAATGCAGTTCCCAATTCGGTGTCCATGCATTGGAGGGCTGGGGCGAGTTTGGCACACAGATTCAGGAATGTGGCCTTTTGCATCCAAAAGGTCTGCAGCTACTGCTCCTTGTAACCTGCTTTATGATGTGATTCCACTAGTCAGGCCCAGAATCAGCACTCTACCACCAGCAGCAGTTCCATGACCACCACCAACAACCTTGAATTGTTTTTTGCTATGTCCCTTAACTATCTGACCTTGAAGAAATCATCATGTCTCCTGTTGTTGTGGTTCTTGCTGTAGCTCTGCAAATACAGGAGGATCATTCATCCTGTGTTTGCAACATTAATGACAGAGATGGTGGGCAGCAAACAGTGCCACGTGGGTTTGTGGCATTTTAAGAAAAGGAGAAAGTCGCATGAGGGAATTTGAACCGCTGCTCCCAGTCATTCCTGCGCAAATTGCTTGTGCCCCAATATGTATTGTGAAAATTTCCCAAAAGATGGTGAGCAGGACAGTGGCTAGTTGCACACTGGGATAACTACCCATGGTGCACTGCACTCCTGGTGAGTATATGCAGCACTGACACAAGCTGGCAAGCACATGATTGATATTAACTGCAGCAGCTTTATGACGACGTAAATTGCATTGATCAAAGTGTGTACTGTAGACATGGCCTCAGGAAAGTTAATTCAAATTGTCTAAAGTGTGAATTAAAAGTAGATTAGTTAAACTCCTGTGAGAATACTCTCATTTAGAAATAAAGTGGTCTTAATTTGGTTTGAATGAATTCACTTTGGAAGTGAATTGAACTAAACCAATAATTTTCCTGAGTGTCCACATGCAGACAAAACCAAAGGTGTTTTGTACACATTGTTAGTTCGCTTTGATGTAGTCCTGTTTCAGTGTTTCTGAGTCTGAATTACTTTCCTACTTCACAGCAATACATTAACATTTATGAGGAACTAAAATACTATGGTTCCTAGGTCACATGTACCCATAAATCATTACTAATGCTCTCAGCCTTTATGTGAGATGTGACCTCTTTTCCAAGCTGATTTTAATCCATTTAATATTTATTTTTTTATTTTCCTTCATCACCTAGAAAAGTGCACTTAGGAGTGTGGAGAAAGAATGAACCACTGAAAATCATTCTTTGCACAAGGGAAAAAGAACTTGCTGACATTCTGTCAAAAATGCCACATTCACATGGAAATGACCCCCCAGTATTTTTTATTAATAGAGTCCTTAAATGTGGACTACTGCACAATGTTTTGCTTGTGTAGAGCATTAGATTAATTGGCAATAAAAATATGCCATTATAAATCACAGTGTATTATCTTTTCTATTTGTACCAACAAACCTTCCTATTGCAAAAAGAAAATGTTATCATCCCTGCTATTAACGTTTCATATCTTTATGAACTGAAAGACCAAGATTCTCCCAGGCTACACAGAGAGACAACATATGGAGTGTTTTGAGTATAAATGCTTAATCTGCTAATATCATTCAAAATATTACATGTTAATATATTTTAAAGAGACACAGGCATTAAATTTCAGATTACGCTTGTGGTTCCTGACTACCTTTAAGTGCCTAATCCTGCAAGTACTTCCAAGTCCAACATTTTACATGTTAGAACAGAACTCTCCCCTATCTAACTTCTAAGAAACTGGAATTTATCAGCTTGATTTTTCACTGGGGTATTGGAGAGAATGTATCATTCCAAAGAAGGAGAAAAAGAGCAAAATATAAGAACATGTAATAAGATTTAGGGCCAGGTCCTCAGTGGCTGCAAATCATTGTAGTTCCACTGAAGACAATGGAGCTACGTTGATTTATACCAGCTGATTATTACCGTCTTCTAAATTACAGAACTTTATAGCCTAAATGAACAAACAGTACAAGTTTTAAACTAAGATTTAAACAATTTCAGCAGCTGAGAATTGGCTCGTGTTCAAATTTCCCCCAGCAACATCAATACATGTCACAGACACTTATACAACAGATTACACCAGCCCAGTTTATCATCATCAGCATTACAAAATATCTCAACAGAAAAGGAAACTGCTCCTGAAATTCTATGTAATATGTCAAAGTCAAGATCTAGTGTAAGCAGGTCCAGCTCCACCAACGACCAGAGCCAAGAAAGCACAATTTAGGCCATGGTCAACAGACATACCAAATCATGAGAGATTGCAATGGGGGATGACAAATCAGTGAATTTTGGCTTTTCTTTTGTAAATGAAGGTGGTGTTATACCAGTCACAGGCAGTATTGAATTCTTTTCATATTTACATTTTTTTAAAAAGTTGCTTTATGACTCCATTGATTGTGATTAGAGATAACCAATGCCAGGCATAGTAGCTCTGCCTTTTGGCACTGAAACTGATTTTTCTAATCTTCTTTCCAGCGTTGTTGTAGCCCTATTGGTCCCAGGATATGAGAGAGACAAGGTGGGTGAGTCCAGTAAAAGATATTACCTCACTCACCTTGTCTCTCTCTTTTTCTAATCTTGGCATTTGAGGATTCCTAGCATGCATCTTGACTCATAGCCCAAGAGTGTGCAGTGGCATCAGCAATAGAAATGATGAAGAGCTTTGGAAGATCAAAAGTGGTCATTAATGTGAGATTTTGTACAATTAGACACTTGAAGCAGTTCTCATGCCCTATACTAAGTACTTGGAAACCACAGGCTGCTAAAGGCAGGCTCTTGGTGCACAATACTGTAATATGTGTGGGTTATTGTTAAGACTTACACAATGGAAAAAAAGGGGGGTGGGGGAGAATCCAAGCCTGTACATACATAGTATCATCTTCGGGGAAATGCTTTGCTGAATATTGGGGAAACTTCACATCCACTAATTGTTTTATATAGATAACTTCCTAATAATGGGGTACCAATCCATCCAGGAGGAGTTCAGGCAATTCACCCTAGTCATAAAGGATTCCTTATGTAGGGTTACCAGATAGCAACTGTGGAAAAAATGGGACGGGGGTGGGAGATAATAGGCGCCTATAAAAGAAAAAGTCCCAAAAAACAGGACTGTCCCTTCAAAAACAGGACATCTGGTCACCCTACATATGTGCTAAGTCATTAACAGTTATTATTTGTACAGTGAAGAAAGTCCTTGCAGTACCAACTACTGCAGATAGCACAACTACAAGGACTTTCTTTACAATACAACACATATTCTGATAGTAATTGTGTGAGAAAACAGACACAAACTAATGAAACTTCCTCACATCCCTAGTAAATAAAGAAAAGGCCACTAGCTCAAATATGGTAACAAAACTCATAATAAATCCTTGATTATCAAGTACAGAGCTTCAACATACTGTTCACCCAATTAGTTAGGTAAGCATACAAACACCTCCAACGTTTCTGTTGTTCATGAAAAAGTGGACTATAGATTGTCCCCTTTGAGCACCCTATTATACTTCAACCACTCTCATGGCCAATCTAATCACTCCTGTCATGAACCTCTAGTGATTCTTTCTAATTTACTTCACTATTTTCCTCTTATTCTCACCTACAGGTCTTTCTGCTCATTACCATTTTCTGTTCCCCACCTGCTGTATCATTTTGTCCATCTATACATCCCAACACCCAGCCACTATGAACTTCCCTGATACTGCCATCCCATTCTTCTTTTCCATGTATTTTTTTTTATTTTTTCCTATTCTTTTGTTACCAGAAGACATTCCAAGACACACCAGCTCCCCCTTTACCGTTCCAATCTCTCTCCCAATCTCTTTCTGAGTTATTGGAACCTAGATTTCCCCTTTCTCAGTTATTCCATTTTCTCCATATCCTTTTTACACTCCCCTTATGCTCTCTTTCCCCCCAGAAGATGAATATTTTAGTAATGCTGCCTAGGATAGATGTCCTTACTTACAGTCCTAATCCTGTGTACTGCCTTTAAGGTGACCAGATAGCAAGTGTGAAAAATCAGGACAGGGGCTAGGGGGTAATAGGTGCCTATATAAGAAAAACCCTGAATATCAGAACTATCCCTATAAATTGTGAAATCTGGTCACCCTAACTGTTCTTATTCTGTTTGTGAATATCTCCTATCAATACAGCTGGAAATCCACCATGGATTGAGGGCAGTGTATATCTGCCCCTAAATTTGTCTCGAAGCTGCAAATCTGCTGAGTGATAACTATTTACTTTTGAAAGGTATATTTATTTGCCAGGTGAGGTTTTTTTAAGCTTGCCATCTCCAGGCAGTTACACTGGATCTTTAGGGTATCAAATGTTATTTGCATGCTAACAAAGAATCATTATTTTCATTAGCAGTCCAAAGGGAGCTCATCTCTACTTTTCAAATACAGTCATACGTATTTTCTTAAAACTGTAGAGAAATGGATATCCCTAAAAGCTGGGGATGAACCTTTGTCAACTAATGCTTTTTCAGAGCTTGTTGGTGAAGATGGTCAACTAAAGCAAAACTTCTGTCAAGATCTATTAATAGAGAATAAGGATTAATAAAGGATTATGTCATAATGAGTCTGCCTGCAGAGTTGCTTCAGTTCTTGTCCTTTGCTGCCAAAATACAGTTCTCATTTCCAGCAAACAAAGTCTATCAGAGAGAAAGCACAGAGCCCCTTTAGAACTGGAAAGTCCTGTGCATAATAATGAATGCCTAACTCTTCTTTTGCCAAAGCGCTTCAGCACTTTCAATGTCATAGGTCAATGCAGTGATTCAGTGGGGGCCTGATCCTTATCTAAGCTTTTGCAACAAAATTAGAATGCGCTGTAGTCTTATTAAAGAAATGTTTGTTCCACCATCAATGAATTGAAAAGAAAGCAGCTCAATGTAGTTTTGCAAATCACAGCAATAAACTGCTTGAATGAACAGCTTTATTACAAATATTTAATTATTCTGTATGTTAAATAGTCAGCATTTTTAAATGTGAAATTAACAACATACTTGATAACTTATTCAGTTTTACATCTGTTTAAGAGAGGTTTTATTAAAATATTGACCAATATTAGTTGCCATAAAATTAAAATGCATTTTTAAAAAATGGTAAATGATTCACTGGCAGAAAGTAGTGCAGATCCAAGAAAGTGAATAATAGAAACAAAACATAATTTGTCATAAACGAATAGTGTAATATTATGTATGCCTTATTAGCCGCAGACAGATATCTCCCTGCACATGCTGAATTAATAATATATAAAGACAATTAATAAGTAAATTAAGGCTCGTCCTATTATTCATAGATTTTTCCAACAACTCTCTATATGATAAGGAAAAGAAAAATGTCTCTGTAAAGTTATAATTGTTAAACTCTTATCTATTGTATTCCTACAGAATCCATTCTACTTTAAATACTAATGTTTTTGCAACTGAAAGTTCTTCCTTTGTAGATGACAATGATTTAAAACAATTAAGTACAAAGAATAGATAGTATTCAGGGGGGAAAAAAAGTGATCTTCAGTGGGAAACCCTTATGTTAGTCCTTGAAGAGAGACATAGGCCAAATTCAAACTGGATTTGGTTTATTAGATTAGTGACAGCAAAACAAAAGAAAAATAAAGTTATTCCTCATTTTAGTTGGGTGTCTAAAGAAAATGTAACCAGAGACTATATTAGGATTGAAAGGCAGAATACAAATCTCAAAAATAAGAAAATTGATCAACTGGGATATGCATCAACAGAGAGATTTCATCAAAGCATTGTAACAGTCTATCTTCATTTACTGTTTAGATACAGCTAATCTACATCACTAAATTGACCATTCAGTAACTGAAAATCTGCCATGTAGGTCCCGACTTTTCATAGCGGCTTTTAAATATGTATTCGGTAACTACAAAGTGCTGAATATATTTTCAGTCTTTTTATACTAAGATTTACAACTAATGACCTTAAGCAATGTCATGCATGTAAAACAAAATTATGAGACCACCCTGGTTTGAACAGAATTAAGGTATAGAATCATACTTCATTCTCATTCAAATTTAGTAGGATAGAACAAAAAAAATCCATAGTAATATAGCTAAACCTATTTCATAGTTTTACTTTGTACAACATGCCTCTTCACTTGTATTTTGCTATTACAGGCTCAATATAAGTAGACAATTATCTAAGCTTAATGCCAAGAATGATAATGCATTGAGCACATGCAAAATCCTTGTGCAACATCAACTATGGCCCGCAGGGATAAAACATTTATCAGTTGCTCCTTAGAGCACTAGTGGCTTGAAAATTTGGCTGCCCATACTGACATTTAATGAAACCATAGTTTTAGCTTCATTCAGAACCGAACACAGCAAAGCCTGATACCAGGATGACTCTGTTGGCAATCTGCCTTCCCATACCCACATGCACTGCAGGCTACTTTCTGTCCCACTACTTTCAATGAAAGAAGTCCTTTTACTTAACTGCAGTAGTTGGCACGCTGCCCCTTTCATGGACCAAACTAACCGTCATCTTGGATGTAACAAATTAGTACATTCTCAGAATAATAATAAGTACAGACATGAAAACACTATTGTTTTTACTTGGAAATGAAGTAACTACATTTTAGCAGGGTGACTTTTTCAGTTCAGCACCACAGGCAAAAATAAATCTTATAAAAAAGAATGGACAATTATAGGAGAGATGAGACAGTCTTAGCTGTGGGTTCAGAAGTAAAAGAGCTGCTTAATATACTGCCTGTAGAATATGGTGCAAAACAAAATTGTGAATATCAAGCAAGTTATTAGTCCACTGAAATACTATTATGCAATGATTTAAAAGGAATTTCTAAATGTTTCTGCTAGCAGATTTCGAAACTGATAAAGAGATTTCCACATGTAAAGTAAAGAAGCTCTTAAGTAATTTCTTTGCTACAATAATAAAACATCTTACCAGATATATTAAAAAACATCAGAGATAAAGATTAAAGGACGAACCAGGATCAGGTTGAATATGAAACTATTACTATATATTTAAAAAATGTAAAGTAGTAACTCAGATGTTTAAAGATCTATTTGAATATATCTTTTAACTACAAAAACCTGAATATTGCCAAAATCTAAAAGATTTTACATTTTAACTGAGGGCTGCAACCATTGCAAAATATATTTTCTCTCAAAGTACTATATATATACACATTTCAGTACTAGCCAGATCTTTTAAAAATAATAATACTTAGTACTTACACAGAGGCATTCTAAACATTTGATGAAAGTGAACTGAATGTTATTCTGGATATTCTGGCACAGATGTTCTAGGACAAGTTCTCTAAAAAGTATAGATATTAAAACTTTCCTGTATCATAGTCTGATATAGTCCCAGCTTTCTTATGAAATGATATGGAACATTAATGGGGATTTGAATAACAAGTGCATCCTTTACTGTGTATCTTCTTAGCTGCAGATAAGAGTAAATTAGTGTGAAGTGCCAACAAGTAGAAAGATTAAAACAAATATTTCTTGCAAATATGCTAAATATATTTCCATTTCAAGATTCATGTTGAGTTCACACAGATGAAAAAATCAAACCTATAAGTAATACATATATTTAAACTCAAACTCTAACCATTTTAAATAATTCAAGGTATTTTATGTAAAAATGTAACAATTTTACTAAACTTTCTAGTTCAAATGAGTCCAAGAATATCTCATTATAAATGGAGACAGTCCTGAAAAAGCAGCCAAGCATGACTAAAAAGATCACTCTTTTACACAAAAAAATAGCCTTCTTATTTTACCCTTTGTTGGAAAGACATTTGGCCAGCCACAGGGGAAATACATAATCTACTTTTATATTCAAATAATATATTTCAAAATTCGATACGTACAAGGACCTTAAAACAATTCTGAGTGGAATATATAAGACATGGGATTATGTGATCCTCATAACTGAATTGTTGACATGGTCTGACAATTACTTGATGAGTGTTGTGGGGGTTTTGTTTGTTTGTTCTGTTTGTTTTTGAGAGTGTGTTCAAGGATTTTGCCCTTCAGTTGTGTTTTACTTTTTTAAAATGCACCATAAGTAAAATACCAGCTGAAATATATTGTATATTAAAAAAACAACATATATAGATGCTAGTTAGAGTTATATTAGAGTATCAAATATGAGGATTGTATACATTTTTCACAAGGGGGAGGGTTATTATAGCTGCATCATATATCAGAGGATTCTACACGTTTTTCAGCAAGGCAGGATTAATTCTAGTTAAACACGCATTCCGCCACATAACTTTTTTGGTATGCTATAGCACATCATTGTGCTGTTTTTTTAATAAGATAAACACTATTGTTAACCTATACGGATAATCTTACATTTACATGTTTACATGAGATATTCAAACTAATTGAATTTTGGATGATTTGCTTTTTGCACTTTTAAAGATTAGTCAACACCTTAATTAGTACGGACCCTAACTGATATGTCAGCTTGCTGTAGAAAAGTAGTTTTTTAAGGTATTACTGCCAAAGGTTAAGAGTCATAGAGGATAGCAACAATTGATGCTTTTCTCTTCACTTTAAATGAGAAGACTGTTATTCAGTTTCTCAGTACCAAGGATTATGAAGATGAGAGTACTATACATCCCAGAAGAGGAAAAGCTTAGAGCAATTACAGTTCCCTTGTAAGTCCTGTAGCACTTTACTGTTGGTTTTCAAAAAATAAGTAGTGTACACAAATCTCTATTCCTTCCTAGCTGTACGAGTTTCATGCTCTTGAAATCCACTAAGAGATAAAAAATGGGGAAGTTCATTAACATAATGTCACTGTTTAAAAATCTGAATTTGATCATTCACAAAGAGACATATTTTTTTGTAAAATACTACTGGACACATTCCCCCTTATGTCCCTCAAGATAAATAAAGACGGTACAATATCAGGGCACAGGACTGAGAAGTAAAATGTCAGCGTGACTTGCACATTCATAGTTTCCTCTGAACTCTTTAGGTTTGCACAACAGAGCAGAATGAATATTTGTGCTAACCACACATTTTAGCACAAAGGATCCAGTTCAGAGAAAAAAAACCCTCATCCCATTTACGGGGACTGTGCACTTTACAATAAATGATTGTAAATGCTTTATTCATTCATTCGAGGTGACCCTTGATGACTGTTGTGTCCGAAGAGTCTGATCCAACGCCCAGTGAAATCAAGGGATAGACTCTCATTGAGTTCAGTGGGCTTTGGATTAGGATCTTGAAGTCCCAAATTAAAAATGTGTATTAACTATTAGGCAAAGTTGGAGTGCTTAAGCGGAAGTTGCATAGAATAACACAATCTTGATTTATAAATCAGCAAATCTGAGGCTTAGACGCAACTGTTTCTCAGTTATTCAGCAACAAAGGTACATTTTAAAAATACCAGCTGATATGTAATAAGAAATAATTAGTACATGTCTAGTACTTTACATGGTCAAAGTGCTTTATCCACCTTGCTGTCTCTGTTGTTATACTGTGTCCAATACCACGGTATTTGAGCACTTTTACAATCACTAAATAATTCTCACTAATGCCTTTAATAAAATATTATCCCTATTGTACAACTGTACAAAGTGAGAAAGAGGGTACTCACAAAAGTGATAGGATTATCTGTGCAAACCAGGTAATTGCATATACAATTGACTAATTATGTGCCTATGTATGTGTAGTTACCTATCTATGCAAATTATGCATGCAGTAGCAGTTGAAGGCACATTTTGTGCATATAAGTTCCTAAATTGTATGAAAACCATGTCCTAAGGGACTCATGCAAGGCCAATGACTACATCAGTGTCAAAGCTAAAATTGGAATTTAGGAGTTTATAAATCCCAGTCTGGTGTTCTGACCACACCTTGTGTTCTCTCATGGGACATGTCTATATGTGATACTCTATACAACTTGAGATTTATATTAATTCAGATATAAAGTATTGGAGAAATACGTTTTCCTACATGTCCAGTGAACCTCTTCACTTTCTATTATGATCAGAGGGAAAATATTGTGGTTTTTTATGTCTTTAATAATCATTTTTTAAGAATGTTTTTCGTACTTTCCCCAGCATGAAGTGAGATGTATAAAAGGAGAGGATGGAAGATTTGAGAGCTAAGAGACAATTAAAATGTATGTACTATTATGCAGCACTAAAGTTCCTTCCTTTCCTACTATTTCACTAGTGTCTTGGGAATGCAATAAAAAAAGATAATATATGAAAGCCCACATAAATTCCAGCAGTGATGACATGATCAGCTAAACAAGTGGTTCTCCCTGTGCCCAACTAGTTGCAGCTCAGACTGCATACTCCAAGAAGAATGCCAAAAACGGTGCCTGGCCTTTCTCCATTATATAGCACTGCTTTAACTGCATTCACAATAATATGTAACAAATGATTTTCAAACCAAGTAACAGTACCTTGACGTTTCCAAAAGGAATATATTAAAATAAAATAATCAGCGCTTTTAATTCAAGGATTTAAAAGCATTTTACCAAAGTTGGAAACATTTAGAAAGGAAAGTGTCTGTCCTGAATCAGAGTAAGTAGGATTATATTCAATTAGTTTCAGTATAGGACATTGCTATCAGCCCCATATCTATAAATGAAAAGAATGAACTTCCTTGATTGGTAATAGAACAAAGACTACAGCATTACTGTGAAGCATTACTGGTTCTAATGTGGGCCTCTGAGCATCACTAGATGGTGTTGTAGAGTAGTTTTAATACAGTATGCAATTTTTATAATAGTTTAAGGATGATTCTAATTAAAATTTACCCCTTTGTAATGACTGTAGGTATTATATTTGAGATAAGTACCATAGCCTGGGTTTTAATTTTTTATCTGTAAAGAAGTTTATATAATCTAAGCCAAACTCAAAGAAAGAGTATTTGCTGAGCGTTTTGAAAGTGAAACACAACACAAACAGAGGCAGAGGCCTTGACAATTCATCAGCCAGTGAAAATCAACAGCTGAGGGCCCCTTCTTTGGAATCAAAGGCGATATTAAGTATCCCCAGTAAGAGGCTGCAGGATTCAGGAAATAGAAGATTCTATACACAAGCTGAAATAACGATCTAAAGGGAAGAGAAGAAGTTGTAAATAGAAACAAAATGGGCTGTGTGATGTCCTGATATGGTATTGATGAATTAAGATTTGATTCTTTCCTGAGACCCAGACTGGAATAGCTGGTCCTGTATCTCTGTCAGCCAAATGAGCTGTGTCAGCAAGGGACCTGCCCAGCTTTAAGAGTAAACCATTTTCGGTTCAGTGGTCACTGACAAAATGAAATTGTTTGTTAATTTAAGCTCTGTTAGAAGAATCTCCTTTGTCCAATGACTTTTCTCCCCAGCCACCGAGGTCCATCTCATCAAGTAACAGAGCTAGAGACACAGTTTCCTTCCCAAAACCAAGTTCTCCAGTAGTCATCTGATTCTATAGTTCAAGCTCCTGGAGCCCATTTGTCATTCTGACATTATTAATTACAATCTTAACTTTCAGAATTAAAATTTAACCAAGGTTGAAATCCATATCCCAGTGAAATAAATAGCAGTTTTCCCATTGCCTTCAAAGGAGCTAGGTTTCATCTCTAATCTTTAGGCCTGGAAACTGGATCTCAACTAGATGAATCTATATAAATTAAGTTAGAAAAAGATTTTATTAAGGCTCATGAACACCTTTACTAGAGGGCATGCAACGTTGCTGTAGCCTTATTAGTCCCAAGATATTAGAGAGACAAGGTTGGTGACGTAATGTCTTTTTTTGGACCAACTTCTGTTGGTGACAGAGACAAGCTTTCAAGCTACACAGAGCCCTTCTTCAGGTTTGGGCAAGGTACTAAGAGTGTCACAGCTAAATACAAGATTGAACAGATTGTTTAGCATATGTAGTTAGCACATATTCTCGGCCACTGGGAGCTGCGAACAGCCATACCTGCGGACGCTCAGGTAAACAAAGCATCTCGCGGCCCACCAGGGGCTTACCCACAAACCAAGTTCGGGAATCACCAATTTAAGAGTGTAGTGATTGTCTGGTTTCACCCACATAGTTGTTATTGGAACATTTAGGGCACTGCATGAGGTACACCACATGCTGTGATAAGCATATGTAGCACCTGGTGATCTTGAAAGGTGTGTTGTGAGGGGAGGTGATTATTGTAGCAGTGGAGATATGTTTTCAGGTTAACTAATCCCCCTTTTGGTCCTATGATGACAGGGGTGTTAATATGCCACTTCACCTGGAATGTTCCATTAGAACATGTGCTAACTAATTATGCTAAACTATCTGTTCAATTTTGTGTTTAGCTGTGACACTCTTGGTACCTTTCCCAGGCCTGAAGAAGAGCTCTGTGTAGCTCAAAAGCTTGTCTCTCTCACCAACAGAAGTTTCTGAAATAAAAGATATTACCTCATCTACTTTGTCTCTTTACTAGAGGATGTCATATATAAGTCAGGGATCCTTTGTCCAATTCACTTCAAATACAAAAATTCCACTTTTGCCCCACATTTCCCCAGCTCTACACTGTGTGTGTGTGGGGAATCGATCTAAGTTATGCAACTTCAGCTACGTTCAGCTACGTAAATAACGTAGCTGAAGTCGACGTACTTAGACCTTCTCACCGTGGTGCCTTCACTGAGGTGAGTTGACAGCTGCCGCTCCCCCATCAACTCTGCCTGCGCCTCTTGTGGCAGTGGAGTACAGGAGTCGACAGGAGAGTGCTCAGAGGTCGATTTATCGTTTCTAGACTAGACGCAATAAATTGATCCCCGCTAGATCAATCGCTAACCCACCAATTTTGCGATTGATATGTCTATACTTCTAAATGTTATAAGGGGATTTATCATTCAGATCTTTAATGGAAACTCAGTTACAACCTTAAATAATTTTAGGGCTTGTCTAAATGGTGAGTTAGTGCTCTATACATTCATACCCTGGATTGCCATGCACTAACTCACCCTGTGTACTCAGCTACAGTGCACTAAACATTCTGTAGAGAACTTTGATGTAATGACATTTGAAACAGGAGTGTGGCCACTATGGAAGTTTTTGTGCACTTAAGCAGTGTCCACATAGTACAGTACTGAGCAGCAAGCTAATGCACTGTAGCTTCACGCCCTAGCTTGCCACATGCTAGCATCCTGTGCAGATAAACCCTAAGGAGAGACTATACCTCTATAATTATAGATGTAGCAAGTCACATTCACATGCAGAGATGGAGAAAATCAGCCAAGATTGAGCCAAAAAACTGATACATTATGTGGTTCCCTCTTTGAATTAAGTTGCCTCTTTGAATATGAGGTAAATTTTAAAAAAACAATTGATTTAGGATGCTAAGTCCCATTTTGGAAAGTGACAAGCACTTATGGACAGATTTTTAAAGTTATTTAGGTGCCTAAAGATGCACATAAGTGCTTACGAGATTTTCAAAAGCACTTAGGTACCAAACTCCCATTGATTTCAATTAAGGTTATACTTAGAAGAGTAATACTCATATGGAGTTAAGGTTGGTTGGGTTTGTTAACTGAGCATTTCCATACCTTAATATAGTTGGATTTTTTTGAAAACTTTAATTCTCAATTTCCTGGGCTTGTAATGATTGTTTTTGGAATAATTACAACATCCCTGTAATGTTTTCACCCTTAAGTTACTGATATGTACTCTCAACCTTTACTCCAGTTTAACATCGTTTTATCTGTGAATTAGAGATTGAGGTCTGAAAAAATAGAGCTTGCCACAAGGAAAAAGAAAAGAGTATCAGAAATACTACAATCTTCCAGCAATATTCTACCAGTCAAATAGAAAATCACTAATGGGATTAGTTATCTGAATCAAATTCTTCTCCATTAGAACTTCATTTATTTTTTGCAAGCACCTACTTGAAAGTTTGCTATTAAAGCTGGATTAAACACATTGCTGGTTATGTACATGGGTAACTTGCATTGTTTTGTTAACACAGTTATTTCCTCAAAGTTAAATGATCATGAAATGAGGAACAAACAGCAGATATTAGTGTCTATTTTTAATTCAATTATTACCAACATTTAGGCACCATTGGCATTCACAAAACCCCTTCTCACCTGCCGCCTAACCCTGTTGGCATCTAACATTTTCCACCTTAAAGTCCCCAAGACACCTAAATTTTGGCACCTGTGCATGCACACAGCCATCTAAATCCTAACACTGTCCAGGATTTAACTCATGCCTAAACCCCAGTAGGATTCACAAACTAGGCATTCTTCCACCTATCTTGCCTTCAGGGCCTGATCCAGTAGATAGGCTCAGAGCATAGCTAAACCCACACAAAACAGGTGGAGAAAATGGGAGAAGAAGTGGTGCCAGTGCACCCCGGTAACTTTTAACCCAGAGATTAGATCACTCAGATGGTGTGGGAGACCCAGGTCCAATTCCCCTCTTTTCGCCCTCTCCCACCTGATGTGTAGAAGAGATTTGTACTTGGGTCCCACACCTCAGGACAGTGCCATAATCTCTGGGCTATAGTGTCAGTCTAGGGCAGCGATTCTCCAACTTTTTTTACTGGTGACCCCTTTCACATAGCAAGCCCCTGAGTGTGACCCCCCATCAATTAAAATGTTTTTATATATTTAACACCATTATAAATGCTGGAGGCAAAGTGGGCTTTGGGGTGGAGGCTGACAGCTCATGACCCCCCCATGTAAGAACCTTGCGACCCCCTGAGGGGTCCCGCCCCCCAGTTTGAGAACCCCTGGTCTAGGGTGACCAGCTGTTCCGTTTTTAAAGGGACAGTCCTGTTTTTTGGGACTTTTTCTTATCTAGGCGCCTATTACCCCTCACCCCCTGTCCCGTTTTTTCACAGTTGCTATCTGGTAACCCTATGTCAGTCTAACTTTCGCTCTGACCCAGTTGATGCTTTACACATAATGGAACAGCTTCTAAAGGGGAGATAGAGAGAGACCTGCCCCAGAATATCTCATAGCTCAGCTGCAAGGGCACTGATCTGGGAGACATAAGGTAATAAGAGGGGCACCATCACCACCTTTTCCTCTTTCTCCATTTTCTCAGAAAAGGACTGACCTGGTGTAGGTGCCTAACTCCAGGAGAGGGTTAACATAAGAACATAAGAACACAAGAAAGGCCGTACCAGGTCAGACCAAAGGTCCATCTAGCCCAGTATCTGTCTACCGACAGTGGCCAATGCCAGGTGCCCCTGAGGGAGTGAACCTAACAGGCAATGATCAAGTGATCTCTCTCCTGCCATCCATCTCCATCCTCTGACGAACAGAGGCTAGGGACACCATTCTTACCCATCCTGGCTAATAGCCATTTATGGACTTAGCCACCATGAATTTATCCAGTCCCCTTTTAAACATTGTTATAGTCCTAGCCTTCACAACCTCCTCAGGTAAGGAGTTCCACAAGTTGACTGTGCGCTGCGTGAAGAAGAACTTCCTTTTATTTGTTTTAAACCTGCTGCCTATTAATTTCATTTGGTGACCCCTAGTTCTTGTATTATGGGAATAAGTAAATAACTTTTCCTTATCCACTTTCTCAACATCACTCATGATTTTATATACCTCTATCATGTCCCCCCTTAGTCTTCTCTTTTCCAAGCTGAAGAGTCCTAGCCTCTTTAATCTTTCCTCGTATGGGACCCTCTCTAAACCCCTAATCATTTTAGTTGCCCTTTTCTGAACCTTTTCTAGGGCTAGAATGTCTTTTTTGAGGTGAGGAGACCACATCTGTACACAGTATTTGAGATGTGGGCGTACCATGGATTTATATAAGGGCAATAATATATTCTCAGTCTTATTCTCTATCCCCTTTTTAATGATTCCTAACATCCTGTTTGCTTTTTTGACCGCCTCTGCACACTGCGTGGACATCTTCAGAGAACTATCCACGATGACGCCAAGATCTTTTTCCTGACTCGTTGTAGCTAAATTAGCCCCCATCATGTTGTATGTATAGTTGGGGTTATTTTTTCCAATGTGCATTACTTTACATTTATCCACATTAAATTTCATTTGCCATTTTGTTGCCCAATCACTTAGTTTTGTGAGATCTTTTTGAAGTTCTTCACAATCTGCTTTGGTCTTAACTATCTTGAGCAGTTTAGTATCATCTGCAAACTTTGCCACCTCACTGTTTACCCCTTTCTCAATCCATGAAAGGACCTTCCCTTTTATCCCATGACAACTTAATTTACATAAGAGCCTTTGGTGAGGGACCTTGTCAAAGGCTTTCTGGAAATCTAAGTACACTATGTCCACCGGATCCCCCTTGTCCACATGTTTGTTGACCCCTTCAAAGAACTCTAATAGATTAGTAAGACACGATTTCCCTTTACAGAAACCATGTTGACTATTGCTCAAGAGTTTATGTTTTTCTATGTGTCTGACAATTTTATTCTTTACTATTGTTTCAACTAATTTGCCCGGTACCGACGTTAGACTTACTGGTCTGTAATTGCCGGGATCACCCCTAGAGCCCTTTTTAAATATTGGCGTTACATTAGCTAACTTCCAGTCATTGGGTACCGAAGCCGATTTAAAGGACAGGTTACAAACCTTAGTTAATAGTTCCGCAACTTCACATTTGAGTTCTTTCAGAACTCTTGGGTGAATGCCATCTGGTCCCGGTGACTTGTTAATGTTGAGTTTATCAATTAATTCCAAAACCTCCTCTAGTGACACTTCAATCTGTGACAGTTCCTCAGATTTGTCACCTACAAAAGCCAGCTCAGGTTTGGGAATCTCCCTAACATCCTCAGCAGTGAAGACTGAAGCAAAGAATCCATTTAGTTTCTCCGCAATGACTTTATCGTCTTTAAGCGCTCCTTTTGTATTTTGATCATCAAGGGGCCCCACTGGTTGTTTAGCAGGCTTCCTGCTTCTGATGTACTTAAAAAACATTTTGTTATTATTGTTCATGCCATGAATCCTGAGTGATGATAGGCACCTAAGGGTATGGTCCATACTGTGTCTGGGACCGAGCCTCCTAGCCTGAGTCCATAAATTTGCACTAGCAGAGCTTGCACTAGTGCACTACAAGTAGTTGTGGAGACGTTGCTTTGACATTGTGTTTTGGGCTGGAGTTTGGGCTCTCAAGTCATGGGGGACGGCGCTTGAGAGCCTGAGCCACAACATCCACGCAGCTATTTTTAGCGTGCTAATGCAAGACCTGCTAACACAAGTCTCGCTCCCAGCTGCACTGTAGACACACTCTCTGTCCCTTTGAGGGATGGGGCTTAGGCCACACTACTATCCTTGTTATTTTCTGCTGACTAACTTAACCAGCTACCTGCTTAGCATGCTGACTTTTGTGAATCCCATTCTTAGGCACGTAGCTCTCTCCATACATTGTACAGGAAGCCCGGGTGCCTGACTCAGGGTTGTGAATTCCATGAGGCAGCAGAACACTACAAATTAGGCACTGCAACACTTGGGCTTACAGCACCTAAGTCTCCTGCGTGAACCTCACCCTATATACTTTAAGCCATTTCCTTCTTAAAACTGATTTTTTAAAAGTCTTTATTTTCTTAAAGGAACTCACTTTAAGTTGCCTCGGCTGACTCATCAGGTTGACTTGACACATCATCCATATCAGTAGCTCACCCTTTTAAAAATAAACAAAACAAATATTAAGAGACAAGTTTGAAAGGGTTAACCCTTATAATGGTCAGGGACTAATCTGTCCACGTTAACTGCAACTGAGGAAGAGACAAGTTAGTAGCTTCATTTTCAAAGCTGCTGATACTTGCAACACCCATTGATTGCAATGGGAGCTGCAGGTGCTCAGTAACCTTGAAAAATCAGTCCAGAAGTGATTTGCTCAAGGGCCCACAATTGAATCAGATGCAGAGAGATTAGAAACCATGAGGCATGACTTTCGGTTTTCTGTTCTAACCATTATACACAACACTGCCATTCATCGTATACATGGACCTTTCCATGACAGGTGTTCAAAATTCTCCCAAGCTTGGGATACCTTCAGATATCAGTGTGAGTTGGAAGAATCTCATTTCTCAACCTTCCATTATAGATAATTAATTTCTCTTTTCTGCCTCCCTAATTTTCCATCAACAGCCCCCATTTAGCGACGGATAATTCTGTGTCTTTCTTCTTTTGACTGTATCAGTGCTGCCACTGTGTGCGAGGGAGAATGACTGAGTGGATAAGTGAGATAGAAAAAGTGGGGGAGTGGAAAGGGAAGGTTGGAATGGGATAGAAAGAGATGAAGAACAAGCAAAGGTCAGAGCAAAGAAGAGTAACAAGAAAAGAGAGGCACAGAAAAGTAAGAATAATGGGGGAAAAACAAGAGGAGCAGAGCAGAGGAATGGAGCAGGAAATCAGGTAGTATTTGGAGCAGCTAGAGATAAAAAAAATAATTAAATTATAAAGGAGCTGCTCATGCAGAAACTGCATAGAAAATAGTAAAGGGACTGGAGTTGGGAGAACATTGTAAAGGGGGGACACACAGAGTGGTTACTACTGTTAACTCTCAGTGCCAGCACTCCATTGTAGTATGTCCTGAATACCATGGGGGGATGGAATTGGAGAAGGATCAGATCTTTAAATTATAAACACTTTAGTCTTATAGACTACCTTTTATTACATGTTTGTACAGAGCCTAACACAATGGGCCCCCATCCTAATTTGGGGCATTTAGAGTACAGAGTACAAATAAGTAACGAAACAAACAAAAAGTCCTCCCATGAGACAAACATCTCATGTTTTTGTTATGACAATCTAGTCACCCTAATGAGAACATGAGTGCAGTAGTGTCTCAAAGCGCTACAGTGCTAACAGAGCCATGGTGGGAAAGGCAGGGGGAGGGAAGGAAAAGTGAGCCCTCTGTGTAAAGGAGTGGCCCAACAAAGGATTATACAAGGGGGCTTACATATACATTGTTCATGGTTCCTGACAATCATAGCAGCAGTCTTGGACACTACACTCTGAACTACAAGTGATGCTCCACAAAAAGTGCCAATAAAACAAAGAATGTGATCAATGTAGACAAAAGAAGATACAACCCCAAGTCTGCTTCAGCATAAGGATCTGAAGTTCTCCTGCGTAAGTCACTGACTAGGCACTACCAGAGTGCAAATAAGTAAAAACAAAGAAGGGTTACTGTTACTGTTTGACAGAAGCTGGGAATTGGCGGCGTGAGATGGCTCACTTGATGATTACCTGTTCTGTTCATTCCCTCTGAAGCATCTGGCATTGGCCACTGTCAGAAGACAGGTTACTGGGCTAGATGGACCATTGGTCTGACCCAGTATGGCCATTATTTACATTCTTATGACTACTGTGAAGAAGCCATGGGAAAAGGATGGACATGTGCTAAGACAATGGGAGTCAAGAGGTCTATCTCTGTTTCTGGGCTCGTCATAAACAGAGGCCAAAATTTTATCTGACTTAGGGCAAAGATTTTCAAGAGTGTTTGGTCATTTTAGATGTCTCCAGTTTTGGGTGTTCAGCTGTGGACACTTAGTACCAGAATCTCAGCTGATGTAAATTGGAAACGCCCTGTCCAAGTCTATAGAGCTATGCTGATTTACACCAGCTAAAGATCTGTTCTCTACAGCCTGATTTCTAGAGGTACTGAGCACCTCCAGGTCTCATTGATGCCAAGTGCCAACTATGGATATTCAGAACCTCTGAAAATAGGCAATAAGTATCTCAAGTTGGGCTCACAGTACTGGTGGACACTTTAAAATGTTTAGTCTTAATATCTCTGTGCCATAGTTTCATCATTACTAAAATGGGGACAAGAGTACTTACCTACCTCACAGGGGTCATGTGAGACTAAAATTAATGCTAGTATAATGCACTGAAGTCTTTAGAAGGAAGGTGCTATGAGTGCAAAAGGATTATTACTACTACCATGTACATAGTTCATTTCTATACCAGCAATGTTAACTTTTGACAGCGTTGCTATTATTCATTATATTGTATTTTAATTTCACAGCACTGATAGAGCACCTGCATCACATTCACTATTCTTTTCTTTCCCTCAAGATATTGTATAATTTATGCAAATATAGTGCTTTAATGGTGTTAGTGTACAGTAAGTCACAATATAAAGTATCTAGGAGATAGAAAGTCTCCAATCCTGCATACACTTATGTTCATGAGTAACTAAGTAAAGTAGTTCCATTGAGTTAAAAGAGACTGCTTGTGTGGAAAGTCCTTCATGTGCATACTTGTTTGCAGGACTGGGGCCAAGGCTGGTAACAAGAATAGGACTGAAATAAACAAATAGCTTATTGGAACTTTAACCTTGCATTCAATATAAAAATACAGAACACATACTTTTTTCTATTCTTTGCTTAAGTGCAAGATTTGCCCTTCTTGTAATTCTGGACTTCAAGTAATTCAAAATCAACTTGGAAAAGCTCTTCTCAGTTTTAGTCTCAGAATCAAAAAATGTGCTTCAAACATGTATTTTCTGAGTAATTCAGATATACTCAGTAAACTACAATATTTTTCAATACAATAGTAATCATTATGATACTGTTTCAAAGTTGTGATCACAGAACAAAGGAGTGAAAGGTCTGATCAAATTTAGTTTGGTTCCGATCTTGTTGCCACAAATCCAATTTGTTTGATCTAATTTCATTCTCTTCTCTTTTGATGTGGCAAAGGTATTGCCACTAAGGTTAAGTTTTGCTCTATGGATAGCAACTGCAGGTACAACAAGTGCTATTCATGAGACTCCAGGAATATTGCACGTCTCTGTCGTTTGTTTTACAACTTCGATTCTGTCTTGAGTGACTACACATAAAATGTTCACTATGGACAGGACCCACTTCTAAAACACATGGAGGAGTTTCATCTCATGGGTAAGAAGTAGTATGTGTACAATATATACAAACTAGGATATTATTGTAATTCTCCTCTAAGCTAGTCCTGACACATATGTAGCCAACTACTCAGTGTGTGTAATGTGTACCTGAACCATAAAGGATGTGAATCTGTTACAATTCACAGCCTTGGTGTCAGCTACCTCATGGGTGGGAGCTCATCTTGAATTGAATTAGGGACTTCCACAGTGAAATGCACAAGCCTACCGCTGAGCTACAGAGCCAAGCTCCCAAGCTGTGAGTTGTAACAGGCTCACATCCTCTATGTGAGGATGCATAATCCACACTGATCACTGAGCTACATAGGCATATATCCTTTATTACCAAAACAGAAGACAATAAAATAAATAAAGGTCATTTTCTTATTAGAGCAGTATATGAAATTCTGCTTTAAACGTATACTAGATACACTGATGTCGACATGTATAGTTTAAAATATACAGGGCCAACTCTGAGGCTTATGCAGCCAAAAAAAAAATATAAAAAAACTGTACCACAAACACGTCTTTGATTCATCTGCCAGTGTGCCTTGCCCAATACCCCCACTTGACTCTGATGTTTGTGATTTGCTGCTAAGAACAAGGTCCTTCACAGCTGCCAAATTTTGGGGAGCCCTGTCGCTGACATTTCTTGTCAGTGAGAAATACTCAGGCTGCTTCTAAGCAGTGGGATTGATGCTGGAAGAGGAAGAAACCTATCTCTCATGTCTTACAGAGGTGTGGGGCTTGGGCAAAGCCTGGGGCTGCTTGGGGAGCTGCAGGGGACTAAGGAGTTTCTGGAGTAGCCAGCAGCATTGGAGAGGGTACTGGAGAGAGACAAGGGCTTGATTGAAGAAGGAGGCAGGGGACATGTTTGGGGAAATGGTCAGCAGCGTCTGAGGCAGCCTGGGGCTGGGAGCATGAGGCCTGGGGCTGGCTCCCCCATGCTGTCCAGCTTGCCATTAACCTCCCCCTGATGCCCCATCACCTCAGCCCTCCCCTCCCCCCCCACACACATACACACATCGGCCCTTCAACAACTTCCTCCAGCTTGGCTCCCATTCTGCCCACTTCTGTCGCAGAAAAGAGATCCATAGATAATGTCAGAAATACATAATCATTTTATGCTACCCCTCTAAACCTAAATCTATTTTGTGTATTAGTATGTTTACTTTTAAAAAACAGGTATCTACAAATATCTCATATTCACTGCTTCAGACACTGAATCAACTGAGAAGAAAAATAAAACCACGGCAATTTTTTAAAAAATAAAAGTAGTATTTTTAGTTATTTTATATTTTTTTCTGTAAAAGGGGAATTAAACTATTAAAGGACACCTTGTTAAGTAATTATATAGCAACATCGTTGTGCAATTAAATAGCCATCAGTCCCTGCAGCTGAGAAATTTCAGGTAATTATTCAAAGATAATTTAATAGGAGAATTACTGTATTCAAGAAAGCATTAGCTAGTAATCTACCTCAATTAAAGTGGCCAATTAATTTCAGCACCTTGATAATAGTCGCCTTTTGCAAAACTATCCTCCCCTCTACACATGCACACACTTGCATTTTAAAATATTCCTTTAAAAATATTAAAAGTTAATTTTTTTATTCAAAAGTCTAGTTCATCAATCACTAATAAGCCACATATAGTTTCTGATACTATAAGCTTCTATAGGTATAGATTCACTTTCTGAGAATTTGAAATATTTGTATTTTACATTAATACCAATGTGCATTGCTTTAATTGTTTTACATTAAAAGTCTTTCCTTAAAATTTGTTTTTGTATCTTGTGCAACATTCAGTTCTTGCACGTTCCCGTATATCTGTAACACGGGTTAGAACAAAATGAGCTGTGGAGACTGTTTATCAAATAGGTAAATATTAGCCTGCTTTTACCAAAAGAAAAACAGAAAACTGCATAATAAGTGAAAAATATTTCATCATGGCAATAAGTCTTCAGGGAATTATGCAAGTCTCATAGAATATTGCTTGGTTGTGCTATTGTACAGTACACTGGGAACAGAAGTCATTAATCAAACAGTTGCAAACAGTATTCACTATAACAGATTTTGTGCAGGAACAAAACTGCAACTACCACACAGTAATTTACTAGAGCATTCAGATTTTCTCTTAAGATGAGTACATAACAGGAAATTCAACAATATGATGGGGAATATCAATAGCTTTCACGTTCTTCACTTATTTTAGTTATGTTAATCAAGTACATACTGGCACGATATTCCATTTACATGGGCGATTTCAGGCTCAGTGACAAGAACACAGCTGGCGACAAATATATAGCAAACAAGGAGGATTTAGGTGGACGATTTTCAAAAGGCAGTTAGGTACCCAATGCCTATAGAAATCAATGGGAATAGGGCACCTAACTCCCTTAGGCAGCTTGAAAAATCCAGCTGAAAACTATCAACAAAAGTTCATGCTCAAAGTTCATGCTCCTGCTGCTTGTTCTAATTATCATTTTGACCAGAGTTACCTGCAATTTTCTTTCTGTGCTAGAATTGTACAATGTTTTCTTATCATTTGTTGGAAGTAGATTATTATGCATTCACTTATTTATTTTTAAACAGGGAACAAATGTTGGCTGTACAAGTCGGAGACTTGTCCCCTGCATGTACATATTGGGGTTCCGTCCTCTGCCCTTTAAGCCACAGGAATTTATTTACATGTGGGAGGTGCTTCAGTGTTCTGAAGAGTGTTCTTTCTTTTAAACCACTGGAATTTTGCAATTGAATAAACAACACCAGTAGATACCAAAACATTTAAAAACCTGACTCCCAAATTGGGCCCAAACCAAACCCCAGTGCTGAACTCTGAAGAACTTTGGGAAAATTCAGATCTGGATGGATATTTTGTGGCTCTTCCCTAACCCTGTCATGGACTGAACCAAAACCCCAGATCCAAATTCCTCCAAACCCTGGATCTAATGTATATGGGACGTTTTCATCACCAACAGGCATCTTTAACAAACAGATTTTGGCTTTTGTTTAACTAGACATCAAGGTGTATTGCAAGTAGAGCTTTTATTTCGTTACACAACCTGAAATCCCCCTGGTCTGAGGTTTCCTTACATATGCAAAACTCAGCCCAAGTGTATTACAAGGTTAATAAACCTGGCCTGAATTATTGTTTTGTGTCACAAGTTTTCTGTGTTCTCTTAACGACTCAGCAGCAGTGAATAGTAATTTTCAGGCAATAGGGTTATCTGATTCATTAGCATTATTCCAGACTACAGTATTGTTGACTTCTGATGAGATACACAGAAAACTCCTCACTCATCACATGATTCTTTTGAACCAGTCATAATCCGTAATTTTTTCCATTTAATAATCACACTGAAAAGCCCCGTTCTATTAAAGGAAAAAATTGGTGACAATAGCACTGCATTGGTACATTAATTTTATAACCTCCTCAGAAAAGGTAATGTTGCCTCAATTACTTAGTTAACTGGAACCAGCATCTCTTCACATTCATGCCAAATTTGGACATGTGACATATCTATATACCTGTATTTTTCAATAATCATCTCTTCTATACTTAACAATTTGTGAATTTTAAGTTAGCGGTGCCACGGTCCAATGAACTCCATCCGAGTGACAAGAAACAAAAATCAGCTTTTTTAATCTCATGATTCAATTTCTGAGGATATCCTGTATCAGATTTTCAGCTCAAGAAAATATTGTTCATATAATATAGGAGAAAACCCAATAAACCATCATCTCTAGCTAGACATTTATACACCACTTTCTACTCTGGTATGGGAGGCCCTAATTCAGACAGATGCTTAAGCATGTGCCAAAGCTTAAATCCTATTGATTCCACTGGGATTGTTCACTTAAGTATTTTGCTAAAGTAGGGCCCAAGTGCCTTATAAGAAAACAAAGACGAGTACGCCCAGATTTTTAAAAGTATTCAGGCACCTAACTCCTATTAAAATTAATGGGAGTTAGGTACCTAAAAACCTTTAAAAATGTGGACCATTGTTCATTGCTCAATGATTCTCTGTCCTCATCTAGTGACAGATAGGAGTGCTTGGTACTAGTAAGCATGGCCAGGGGTTCTTAAGCCCCTGCAGGTGGTGGTGCTCTCAGCAATAGTTGAATCTAATAATCTTCAAATGTCTGAGGAAGGATGAGAGAGAAGATAGCACCATAGAACCTTAAAGAGCTCCCAAGTAGCATGTTGCAGCGGTGGCTAAACAACAGGTAGTGGGGGAGGGGAGAGCAGCGCTCCTGCTCTCCCTTATCCATCTCTCTTACAATGAACAATGATGTGATCTCATACCAAGCAAAACAAATCAACACAACAACTGTTATATACTGATGAGATTAGAGTCAGAACATATAAGGTTGCTGCATTGTAAATTACACAACCTGAATCAGTAATTAACAATATTTACCATTGAGAGCTACAATTCGCTTGGCATCCAGAGTGAAATTATATGTGTATCAAACCCCCAATCACAAGTTTACTCCCTGAACAATATAATCCAAATGATTAGAGAAAGTAGAGATTCATCCAAAATAACCGCAAGATACCTAAAGGATTTAATTTGCTCCATCATGGTGCCACTTGCTGTTCTAATTATCATTTCATCCAGAGTTACCTGTAATTTTCTTTTAGTGCCAAAAAATTGTACACTTTGTTTTCTTAACATTTAGTAGGAGTCTATTATTAATCAGTCATTTTTCAACATCTGGAAAATTGTTCTGAGGTTTTAATATACATTTTATAAATGGACCATCCATGGCAGCAGCATCTGCATAAAACAGTTGGTAATTGATTAATAAAATATTAAATAATTTTAGTCTTAATAGGGACTCCCTGAGAAGCCCCATCATCAGTAGTCAATAGGCCAAACCCACAGATACCTAATTAAGCACTCAGATAAATTGGAATTGCTAAAATTCTCTTTTTAGGTGTGCAGAAGACTTGCAGATTATTTTTCTAATGGTTTTCAGTTAGAAAAGAATGATCAGCTGAACTGTGTCAAAGATACAGCTGGGCATATCCTGAAAAAAATACTCCGTGACTATTTGTCTGTTTGTTTAAGTGCATTTGGTTTAGCTAAGATTGTAGACCACTTTTGTGTCTGCTTTATACAACTATCCTAGAAAGTCAGGGTATTGATGTGGACATGGATACAGTGAGACGTACGCCTTAGTATGGTTAAATGCAGAGACCACAACTTTATCAAAACTATTAACCAACGGGGAATCACTCCTCAAACTACCTGGCAGGGCTCTACCACTGCAGATTTCAATCGGGCACCAACAGCCTCAGGTTCTGCAAACCTGAGGGTGGGTCTGAGGGCAACACCCCCTCAAATCCTTCAGGCCTGCACATGAATCCTGTCAGGAAACCACCACTAGGAAGAACACAGCAGCTGTTTAATGGTGCACAGCTTCACTACACAACACCTCTCTCCCTGTGATATACACCACAGCTGAGATCAGCAGAGGTGCTCAGGCTGGAGTTCCCCCAGCATATACACAGAGGACAGGCTGACAGGCTGTTCTCTCAATTGGAGTTCAATCTTTCCCCTTGGTCTGACAGAGCCCAGATTTGTTAACCTTTTGGGTAGATGTGTTAAACTTTCAATGGTCCCCCAGCCAGGGCACTATCTCAAGACTCAGGAGATCTGGGTCCAATTCACTGCTTTCCCACAGACTTCCCGTGCAACTCTGGGCAATTCATTCAGTCCCTCTGTGCCTCAGTTCCCCATCTGCAAAACGGGACAATAGCACTTCCCTGCCAGACAGGTGTGTTGTGAGGATAAATACATTGAAGACTGAGTTACAATATGGCACCTGCTAAGGTACTGTGGTAATGGAGGCAATATAATCACCTATGATAGATAAAGCTGGTTGAAAATTCAGTGAACACTTTCATAAAAATGTTCACCCATTTTTTTTAGCAAAATATAGAGGAAAACATCGTCACAATTTCAATGATTTTTGATCAATTTTACTCCAGTGCATGCTGCAAACCCCATTCCCCACTCTTGTCTAAGACTGTTGGGGAGGAGGGGTAGGCTGAGGCAGATACATTTATGGGCAAGCCTTTTGCATAATTTTGTGATCTAATTTGTGGAAGAGGAACCTAGAGAACAGAATAGGAGCCTACAGCTGCATTTTAGAAATGTAAAGAAATAACTAATAAATAAAAATCTTAGTGCAGAAAATGAAAAGACTAGAGAAGACAAGAGAAGTTTCTGGGTGATGGGGATTTTAGGAAGAACGTAATTAAATTTATGTAGGAAAACTAATGATGTCAAGCAGGGCTGAAAACCTCAATTTTAAGTTTTAGCAGAAACACAACGACTCCAGTGCCTCAACAGCCATCCTGGGCAACTGGTTCACTACTAATTCTATGGCAGCACCTGATTCACTTCCTGCAGTACTTTTGTGTTTCACTTCCTTGAAGGTCTCATCTGAGTATTGACCAAGCTCAAGGTGGTACTATGATTTGTATTAACATAGCACCTAGGCATTCCAGTCATGGACCAGGACCCCATTGTGTTAAGCGCTGAACAAACACAAAATAAAACAATGCTCACTGCCCCAAAGAGGGTACAGCTGCAAAGTATACGTTATTACAACTGACAATAAGGCAGACCGGAATAGTTGCATAAACAGATATTGAAAACCAAACCAGATATGTCCATACAATTACTTACGTCTAAGTAATTGTTAAAATAAAATATTAGAGTTCTAAAATGTCTTCTATGCTTAACACTGGACATGGATAGGAAAATAAATAAAAAAAAAATCAAACCCACTACATTCAATACATATAGAATTATAAAATGAACAGGATTTAGCCTAAAATTCTAATCATGGCAGGTACAATTTTCTTGCGTGATTCTCTGATAATCATCTTAATGTTTTTTTCAAATGAAGGATCAATATCTTACACGGGTGATCAGCCATTTTATAAGCTACT
Source organism: Mauremys mutica (assembly GCF_020497125.1). Classification (NCBI taxonomy): domain Eukaryota; kingdom Metazoa; phylum Chordata; order Testudines; family Geoemydidae; genus Mauremys; species Mauremys mutica. The sequence continues at coordinate 95,181,121 of NC_059080.1, read as the reverse complement.
TTTTCTAAGGTTCTTGGAATCCGGTTTTTAAGAAACATTGAACAGAAATGACCCACAGAAAATGCTTTGCCAAGTTATCAAAAACACATTTTAAAAAAAAACATTAAATCTAATCCTGGCACCAGTAGGCTACAACTTCGCATGTCCCCAGGGCACTAAAATAATACTCTTTAGAACAGCAGGTGGACTATTTTAGACTTCAGCTTTCTAGTTCTAACAAGGCAATTTTTTTAAAAAAAAGGAATTAAGGATGCTAATCACAATCTCCAAATGTGCATTGCTGGGTAGTAAAAATATTAGACCACAAACTGACATGGCAGCAATGTATTGTGCTACCATGAAGGAGACATAAATAGGAGGGAAACTCAAGATCCCAGTCCTGCCAGGACCTGATGTATCACAAAGGTCAACATAATTGGCCACATACAGCAGAATCAACCCCCACCTCTTCCCCTAGCCAAGCTGACTGCACGGGAAACCCTGTCTTCCCACAGGGCTAAATGATGTCTAAAGCAGGAGGAGTGGGAAGTCTGGAAATGTAGATGTGAAAGTGTAAGGAATCTTAAAGATGCCATCAAAATGTAGCCTTTAAGATGTCTTGTGACCAGCTGGGATATACTTTTGGATTTGTTTTTTTTCTTTTTCTTTCTCTTTTTTTATATGCACAAAGTATTCTAATCATTTTACTAGAAGACATTTTTTAGTAATCATGCCTGGGTATTATTATTTTAGTTCAGGAGCAGATAAAGTATTTAGTAATACTACTGTACATTTAAATGAAGATTATTTTTTGATTAAAGATTTTTTCCTTTACACACAGACCTTTCACTAAACAAGCTGACTGAATCTATCAAAAGAAAAAGAAAAATATCAGAGGATTAAATGTATTTAAATCACCTTCATCCACTCAGCCGAGAATAGCTTCGGGTGCTGGGATTCTGAAAAATAAGGATATATGTTACATAGAGTGCAGAATACATACCAGATAAATACTCACCTAGAAATGAATTTCCGTCACTAAGATCTCAGTCCAAAATCATCCCGGTTTACTTCAAGATTTTTGTGCCATTGCACCCTCAAGCCAATTTATCGTCACTAGATTTTCAGAGGTCTCTGCTTTATCCTAAAGAATAATGACCTGGAATAAGAAGGGTAGCTAAGGAGGGAAGGTCATCTTCATAGGCCACTTTAACTAACTATCCAGAGGTAAACCCTAAAAGTTTGAACTTTGCTGAGTTATTATGTTAGTAGAACCACTCACAAGAGGAAAGGTCCTATGGGATCCTGTAACTGTTAATCACGTAGGAAGGTTAAGGTATCTCTAGATATGAGAACTCATGATGATGATGTTGATACTGTTCTTGCTAAGAAGAGCCAAACAGAAATAATATTTACTACTCAGGCAGCATTATCTATGGGCCTGAGAGGAGGCCCTGATATTGACCTCTGGTGTACCCAAGAGAAAAATACCTCAGTTTCCTAGTCTATAAAGTGGGACGACTATTTACCAAGCTTTATAAAACATTTTGAGATTCTCAGAAAAAATATATATATGGGAGAAATATATATAATATTCCTCTGAACACAGAGTGTGTGTGTGTGTGTGTGTGTGTGTGTGTGTGTGTGTGTGTGTGTGTGTGTGTGTGAGTGAAAGAGAGAGAGAGAGAGAGAATGTGTGAGTGTGTGAGAGAGAGAGAGGGAGAGAGAAATATATATAATATTCCTCTGAACACACACATATGTGTGTGTATGTGTAAAATCAATCTTCCCCTTTCTCTCTCCTACCAGATTATGCTTATAAGGATTAACTGAGGTGACTATTTTAAAGCCAGCTATGTAAAAGCATGCTGAGTATATTCTGGTTGGTCTTAATTAACACTCCAAGTATAGCTATCCTAATATTAATTAACCCAAGAAGAAGTAGAAAACAGCTATTCTGGATTAGTAGAGAGATTAAGAGTATGTTAACAGGAAAAAAAGGCTTTATATAAAATGAACTGAAGAGCAGAGGGAAGATGTCTAGATTCAGTGGGTAAAAACCTGGCTTCATTGAAGTCAATGGCTAAACTCTCATTGATATAAATGGAGCCAGGATTTCACCCTAGTGTTTTCTAGAGCCCATTAAAGAAAGCACATTTGCTAAAGCAAACCGTGTGAAAAGAGCAAGGGGAAATGGAAAAGAGCAAGGGGAAATGGGAGGAAAGGTTGCTTTGGAAGCACAGTAAACCAAAGGCAAGGAGGAGAGCTTGACTGAGAATGAATGAGTGGAAGAAAGTTTTCTAAGTATTCACATTAGATGGTAACAAAGATGTCCAAATGAAATATGCTGCCTATCTGACCAACACGAAGCTTTAATAAGCCAGTAGCATTTTCCTTGCAAACCTAAAAGTAAATAACCATGTCCAGATGGTTTCATACACTCCAGAATACTCTGCTGATCTGGCAACTTGTTCTTGTGATCAGTAGATTGGAGAGTGGCTATGTTACTCAATCTATAAGTGGGGAAAGGCATGAATCAAGAAACCGTGGGTTGGATTGTCTAACTTCAGTTCCATTTAAAATTCTGGAAACGGTAATTAAATGACAAAATGGCAGAAATGGATGATGATACAAGAGCTATAAATGGGAACAAGCATGATTTTAGAAAAAGCAGATCATCCCAGACTAAATATATTCTTTGAGGTGATTTGGGAAGCTATCGGTAAGGGGAGCAAATATGTAGTCTGTCCAAACCTTAGTGCCTTTGTACACTAGAGGTAGATGAACAATAAGCTATGAACAAATTACTATAAAGAACATTCTTTCAACAAAAAAGTAATGAACATTCTCCTGATTACTGCATGACTATCTGTGAACATACTTAGTTTAATGCTCTTTGGCTGTTTATTATACACCATCAGATATCCCAAACAAACTATTAGTGCTAGTAAGTGAAAAGAATGTCTGTTTTAATAAGTTATATGATAAATGAGGGACATCAAATGATATACAACTGCAGTAATGAAGAGATTAGTGTTTAACACCCTATTATAATATTGCCCACATCAATTATCCCTTGTCTAGAATTCTAAGAATTGTCCTGTATGCAACAGTTGTACTGGACAATGAATGAGACTGACAATGCTCCTCTAAGTATTATGGCCCCAATTCAGCAAGGTTCTTAACACATGTTTAACTTTAATAAGCAAGAGAGTAGCCCCATTGAACTATTGGCTATTGGGGCTATTTTTATGCTTAAAGTTAGGCATGTGCTTAAGAACCTTGCTGAATTAGGATCTCTATGCCAAATAAATGATCAAGATGACAAAGAATTGGTCATCTTTACTTTCCATTCTTCACATGGGGCTCAACCCTGCAAGAGTGTTTACACCCTTCACTATCATGGGCTTGAGTGGAAGTTTAGGACTCACAACACTTTACAGGATCCAGACCATCATGCAACTAGAAAATATACCCAAAGGTTTCCTTGATGCAGATTTACATAACTACCCACAAAATAAGTCAGTTATAAAGCTAATTTTTGGGCCACACTACATGTTTTCTTTCTCATAAGATTTAGTCCTGTTTCATTAACAGTGAAGAGAAGATGATACTGGGTAGGAAATCAGATTCCCCTTGTCTAATGTAGCCATCAAGTTACCTATTCAAATGAAAGATATTTAGAATAAAAGGTTTACAAGCCTGGACTTGGGTTTCAATAACTACTGTATTTTCTTTGGACTCTTCTTGAAGTTCTAGGCAGTGCTTAATTTGTGCCAGAGCTGAGCATCACTTATGAATGTAAAAAAATTGCTTGAGCCCCGGTACCATTTTCATTATCATTTTCATTTTAATTTAATTAATTAAGCACTGGTTCTGGGCAACAGTTACAATGAAGAAAAGAAATAAACACCATAAGAAACACATACTCTGCCCAACCTCACCTGACCATAAGCATCCTATGACATGACAAGCTGATATAGATTAAATGCAGTCTCACCAAGTTTGTCATCAAAGAAAACTTTCCCATTGAGAAATCAGGACTACTTCAGAGCCTGTAACTCAAATCTGCCCAGACAGAATCAGTGGGAAGTGAAATATAAGAAATCTTGAATTTTAATTTGTTTCATCTTCTTAAGTGATACAGGCAGAACTTTGTTCCAACCGAGACAAAAATTCTCATCCCTTTTGCGCACTGATGATGACTATTTATTATTTGTATTAAAGTAGCACAGAGATTGAGGACCCATTACATTAGGCACTGTACAAACAGTTTTGTGTGTGAGAATCATAAAATCCTTCTCAAATCTGCTGAAGTCTGAGTTGGTGAATTCTGTAATGAAAGACAAAACTGATATCAATTTATACCCAATCAGGAACAAATGAAACATACAATGGGGCTTCAGTCCCATAAACATTATGATAGCTTGTTTCGTGGATCAAACTTTGGCAAACATCAGTCAGATTAGAAAGAACAAATAAAACATTTGAGACAGATATATAGATATATATATAGTCCTCTTAAAACATTCCAGAGGCCATTGGATCCCAAATGCATTCACAGGACTCTATGAAATCTCATATTTCATAAAGCAGAAGGACAAGATAGGGGTAAATGCTGCTCAATTCAGAACCTAATAAAGTAGAACAGCAGTCATGAAATCCCAACCTTAAAGGGAAGAGCCATCAGAATGGCCTCCAGGAGATGAACAGAAAAAAGTGTGTCATGAGCTATATATGAAGTACTGTCAGTGGGCAATCATGTATGGCAGCAGCAAAGGTCTAAGGGAAAATCCTGCCCTATCTTGCGTGAATGTTAGGAAGGGGAAAGAGATTATCAGGAGCCTGTTCTCTCCCATCGTACGTTCACATAGGAACAAAGAGAGAGCTCTGCTAATTTAACTGTCCCATAATCCTGATGTGAGGACAAGGGCAAATCCCCAGGCCTACTGTGTGCATGCAGCTGTCAGCAGGAGGTGCAGTGGAGATGCAAGGGGTTGTTCTTTAAAGGGGCAACAAGAAGCACCACTGAGCACATTACCCCCATGCTTTCTTTAGCCACCTGCCTCTCACTGGCATACTGAGTCCTGGACCAACCATTCTGATGAACAACTTTAATTCCAGCACACCTTCAGAGACTTAGTTGTTATGGGAAAATCTTGCCTGTGTATGTTAAATAGGTTGAAGAAAACACATGGTACAAAAAGCCAACAACAAGGGGGGGAAAGAAAAAGCCAAGGAAAGCAATGTAATGAAAACAGACCCTGGCGTATTTTATACTCTGAAGAAACAGTGTCATTTCTAAATTACGTGCAGATTTGTTTCCATTTTCATATTCTTTACCAGGGCTTTTTGGAAGCTACAGAAAATGAGCACCAGAGACAAAAAAGTACTTCGCCCTGCAGGAATACAAAAATTGTAAAAGCATAGGCAGCACTACAGAGGAGCAGTGCCATTCACTCACAAAGAATTTTGTGCATGTAGATGGCTGATTAATTGCTGGCCTGCCTAGACGAAGCTGCAATGAGCCAGATACTGTCAGCATGCCATCTGTTACCATGGAAATGCACAATGTTCCTGTTTCTGACAAACCCTTGAATACTGGATAGATTGTGCCATATGTAAATAAGGCAAATTAGTTTTCCTATATCTTCCAGACAAGGTTAGACTAAAAGAAAATATATCTGTTTAAACATACTGTAACCTCCAAGAGGTGAACTGGGCAAACCTCACTTCTTTTTTGTAAAATACCTCATTCAAATTGTTATTAGAACCAAACGACAGTCAAAAAAAATTAACAAATATAAAATTAATTCTCATCACCAAGCAATGTTTACAAAAGCAATTCTGAAAATAATAGTACAGTATATTAACTTGATTGTTATGTTTACAGTGGTGGTAATATTTTATGTTCCAAGATATTTTTTTCTTTTGACCCTAGCACTGTTAGTGTACTAGAGATAAACTGGAAAATATTTAGTTTGTACAGTAAACTTGGTTTTGGTTTGAACATTTGACCAAGGTACTGTCTCTTCGTGAGATTTTTCAGGTTTTAACAGCAAAATGTTGCATCACATATCCAGAGTACTGTTATATAAAGACATTTTAGTAAATTAATGGCTGAGGTAAATCAACATAGCTGCACTGAAGTTAACATTAAACTCCAGTTTAAAACAGCTGAGGATCTGGCCCTAAATATTATGTAAAACTACATTAGAGTAGATCAACTAACTGAATTAAATCAGATTATTGTCACATGACAAAATAAAGCAAAACTCCATTGTAATGGAATTTAGACTTTAGAGTTTATTTTAGACATTGACTAGTTTCTTTTTAAATGTTCACACTAAAAACGAATGAAGTGCTTAAAATTAGTGAGATGTGTGCTGTGTTACATACTTTTCAAATATAACAACATTGTCAATTAGGAAGTTACTAGTATTAGGCCAAATTGTAGCACTGGGTTGGGTTCTCGTGTGATTGTGGCCACTTTGAGCAGCGCAGTTGGTGGAATGTGACCTTAACACTGATGCATCTGACCCCAAAAGGATCATCCCAGTGTAAGATGGCATGGAGCTGATGGAGAGGATTTTACACCACACATCCTCCCTGCTGCCAGTGCAGCAAAGGAAAGGAGGTGTGACCAGGATATCCCGACACATCACTGATCCCCAGCTGTGGTTCTGGTTCTGTGGTTCTTATCAACCATTAGCATCTGATGTAAGTTAGAGCAGCCTTCAGGGCGCTTTAACTCACTGTATGGGGACCAGCCCTGCAAGCAGTGGTAGCGAGACTGGAGAAGAACAAAGGTGATCTTAAAGCAACCTTTATACCCCCCGCCCTCAACATTCACTATGTGTCTGTATGGGTTTAAGAGAAGTTTTGATAGTTGTAGATTGAGCATGATGATAACGTCAGGAGGGGGAGAAGATTGATTTATATTCCCCAACTTTTAACTCTCCTCACTGCATCTGCAGGGCTTGTGTATTCTTACTCCTGGTTTCCCCTCCCTCCTCTCTGCCAACTTCTTAATATGGTTGCACCACTGAGACAGATGTAGGATATAATTGCAGTCAAATAATATGCTCAACAAAATCATCAGGTAGCTGCTGATGTATATGTTCATGGTATGTGGTAGTTCTAGTAACAATAAGGTTATCATGTTCATGGTAAATGCAATGTGTACTTTTAATGTATTCTTTACATAGTCCTTTTGTTGATGAGCAGGTTTGCGATGATACAAAAAAATTTTTTTTAATCTAGCAGCTACCAATCAAACCCCAATGGACATTTGTTCAAACCAATGTACTATAACAATCTGTCTCAACTGAATAGAATCTCTTGATTTTACAGATTTACAGACTCTCCCGAGTATCCCACAATAACATCTGTGTTAAATCAAAATAAATGTTTTATTAAATAGGGAGTGTTTGCATAAAACAAACATGATCATTTAAATTAATAACTTGCACTTTTACAGAGATAAAACAGTTACTCACCTGTGACTGGAGTTCTTCAAGACAGATTCAGCACATCCACACTCATGGGATGTGCTGATAGTGCAGCTCTGCTGGTGGACCCTTCTTGTAGCTGTAAACGTTGCAGTGCTCCTGCACCTTCCCTCACAGCACCTAAATGTTTTAAGAGTGTGGCTTTAAAAGTGGGCATGGCATGGCCACCTCACTTCCTTCAACTCTTTCCTCAGGTCTAAGATTGAATGTAGGACTCCAAGGAAGAAGGGAAGGTCAGCAGAAAGTGTGAATGTGTGAAGTACACTTTGAAGAACTCCAGTTACAGGTGAATAACCTTCATTTTTCCTTTGAGTAGCCTCTGCACACTCCCATTCATGGGCTAGTTATCTACGGGAGATGAGATGCAGACTCTTAATTACCCTACCAAGGAGTACTGGCATCCCAAACTGAGCATCTAGCCAGGATGCTAGGTCGAATGAGTAGTGTTCTGTCAATGTATGCATAGAACTCCAAGCTGCAGCTCTGCAAATTTCTGCAATAGGAATGTGCCTAAGGCATGCTATGGAGGCCACTTTTGCTCTTCTGGAATGTGACCTAATCCCTACAGGGACGGGGACAGATGCTAGTTTATGGCTCTCTTCTATAAATAGCCTAACCCACTTAGACCGCCTTTGTGATGTAATTACTTGTCCTTTATTATCTGTATTGGAGATAAAAAGATTTGGTGACTTTCTAAATTATCTGGTCCAATTTAAGTGATAGTCTAAAGCCAATTTAGCACATAGCCCCGTGCAATTTTGCTTCACTTGCATGTGAATGAGGTCTGGAAAAGCATATTGGAAAATTGATTGATTAAGGTAAAAGTCAGTTATAACCTTGGGCAGGAATTTAAAACAATGATGGAGAACTAATTTGTCCTTGTGGAAAACTGTAAAAAGGTGAGTCAACCATGCGGGCTCTCAGCTCCCACACTCTTCTCGCAGATGTTACAGCTCTGATGAATGCCATTTTAATTGAGAGGTAGAACAAGGAACACTCCCTCATAAGCTTAAAGGGAGGCTTCATAAGCTTCATGATTGAAATCCCTAGATGGAGTTAGATCTTTGACTGGTGGATACATATCGACTGCCCCTTCAAAAAGCTCTTTAGTGTGTCATGAGTAAATACGGACTTATTTTCAAACAAAGAATGGTGAGCTGATATAGCCATTAAATGAACCTTTACAGACCACAAAGAGACCTGAAAGTTTCAAACTGAATAAAGACTGGATAAGAGCCATGGTTGGAGTTATGTTATCATTGGTTTCCTAAACCAGAAATCTCTTCCATTTGAGGTCACACCACTTGCCAATTGACTTTTCTAGCATATGTCAAGACATGCTGCACTTCCAGTGAGCAGGATTTTTCTAGGTGTGTCAGAATCCGATGGCCCAGGCTGTTGAGTGCAGTGAGGAGTGTCCAAGTGATAAACCCAGCTGTTCTGCAGAGTCAAATGATCTGTGGTCACAGGCAGAGACTGCTACCCTCCTCTAGGCAGTTGAAGGAGCTGCTGTCCATCATTTTTTCCAGGATCTTGTTTGTTCTGATGCTCAACAAGCCATCACCTTTGAAAGGAAGGTATTTCACCCATACTTTTGTTTCTGGTGGAAGACCAGATGACCTGAGTCATGCATGTTGCTTTAATGTGATATAAAGCTACTGTTCTTGCTGCTGCATCTGAGCAGTCAAATGATTCTCTTAGTCCATATTTAGCTACCAATTGTCCTTCCGCTATCAGGTATTGGGCTAGTTCCTTTTGCTCTTCGGGGAGGAATTTACTAAATATAGTCATTTTCTTCCAAAGATGGTACTGATATGTGGACATTACAGCCTGATAATTGTACACCATAATGCCCAGTGAAGCTGAAAAGAAAATATTCCTGCCTGGAATAGCCATCTTTCTGCCTTCTCTGTCTGACAGATTGGCGATTTTATCACCCATGGTGTTAAAAGGCTAACACAGGTCTAACAGTACTCACGGACCCTCTGAGAGGTTACAGAAACAGAGGGTTTGACCAAAAGCACCTCCTGAATCAGCAAAGGCTTGGAGCCTGTTTATGTAGGTGTTCGTTATGAGCCCACAGTGTGAAAGTGCTGCAAATCGAACAACATGAGGGAGATCACCCTTCTCCCAGGCAAGCCAGATACCCCTTATTGGCATCCAAACCACCTCTTGAACCCTGTCCTTTTCCCCTTCATATCCACCACGTGATCCGAGTGCCTGACCGAGGACCAGAAAACACTAAAGCTAACAAAATCAAATGGAATAAAATAACTCTTAACAAATCAAATAAAATGAAGTTAAACTAACCTAATCCTAACTAACTAGTAACTAGCGAAGGCGCTGAGCCTTTGAAGTGAAGGATCTGGGTGAGATCAGCCTGGAGTGGCTACTGGTCTGTCTGCTACTGTGGCTGTAAAGAACTGAGGTGCTGGAGTATTCCCATGGGCACTGGTAAGAGAAGCTCCCACTGTCAAAGCTGCACCATCAGTGCATCTCATAAGGCTACCTGAAGAACTAACTTTTCTGTAGAGGGCACAAAATACTAGATATGCTCAAAGCAATAGTTTGGGTCAGTTCCTCATCTAAAATGTGAAGTTTAGTTCATTACCTTTACAAATATTTTCCGAGATATTTCATTGCCAATTTTCCAAATCTACAAATAGCAACTGGTCTAGACAGCAGTTGAGGACAATTATTGGTGATACCTGTGTGTGCACCTCTTTGCAGACAGCTGGAAAATACAAGCCAATATCTGAATTGATTGCCTGACTGAATATAACATGTGCAAAATGATTTGCAAATTTTATCTAAAGTTTAGGAAACTTGCATAATATACTAAAATAAGTATCCTGTGCTGCTACCTGGTGAATATTGTAACAAATATATAGGAAAGTAAGGTTTCACAGTTGTCACTATGTTGCACAGCTTGACCACACAGAACTTCACAGCTAACACAGAAACAGAACTCAGCTCGTCTTACTCCCAAAGCAATGGTCCCTTAAGACTTGAGACTCCTTTAACTATTAGCAGTAAATAATCCATGATACACAGTTGGGCAGTTCTAATTCTATCCAGTGGAGGACACAGAGAAACACACGTAAGAGCCAGTTTATTACATACTTCCCATGGCCATTAAAACAACAAGTGATTAATCCAGTGATCTTATAGTGACTATTAATTGCCTCATTTATCAGAGTTCACTCAACAAAATTAAACAATTTAAGAGTTCTGTAAAACAGTTTAAAACAAAGTTTCTGATGTAGAATTTGAACCTGATTTTCCACTTCCTTGCACCCTGCATAGTCATTTACAAACGTGCAAAATGATTGCAAAGTGGATCAAAATCAGCATTCTCCATTTAGTCACATCAGTGGTAACATTTTATACCCATAAGAACATAAGAATGGCCCTACTGGGTCAGACCAAGGGTCCATCTAGCCCAGTATCCTGTCTTCCAACAGTGGCCAGTGTCAGGTGCCCCAGAGGGAATGAACAGAACAGGTAATCATCAAGTGACCTCCTGAGGTCTCTTCCAACCCTGATATTCTATGATTCTATTATTCTAAGTGATCCATCCCCTGTCGCTCATTCCCAGCTTCTGGCAAACAGAGGCTAGGGACACCATTCCTGCCCATACTGGCTAATAGCCATTGACGGACCTATCCTCCATGCATTTATCTAGTTCTTTTTTGAACCCTGTTATGATCTTGGTCTTCACAACATCCTCTGACAAGGAGTTCCACAGGTTGACTGTGAACTGTGTGAAAAAATACTTCCTTTGATTTGTTTTAAACCTGCTGCCTATTAATTTCATTTGATGATCCCTAGTTCTTGTGTTATGAGAAGTAGTAAACAACACTTCCTTATCTACTTTCTCTACACCAGTCATGAGTTTATAGACCTCAATCACATCAGCCCATAGCCGCCTCTTTTCTAAGGGTACGTCTACACTACGGGATTATTCCGAATTTACATAAACCGGTTTAACAAAACAGATTGTATAAAATCGAGTGTGTGCGGCCACACTAAACACATTAAATCGGTGGTGTGCGTCCACGGTCTGAGGCTAGCGTCGATTTCTGGAGCATTGCACTGTGGGTAGCTATTCCGTAGCTATCCCATAGTTCCCGCAGCCTCCCCTGCCCCTTGGAATTTCCGGGTTGAGATCCCAGTGCCTGATGCGGCAAAAATCATTGTCGCGGGTGGTTCTGGGTAAATGTCGTCAGTCACTCCTTCCGCTGGGAAAGCAACGGCAGACAAGCATTTCGTGCCTTTTTTCCCTGGATTGCCCTGGCAGATGCCATAGCATGGCAATCATGGAGCCTGTTTAGCCTTTTGTGACTGTCACCATATGTGTACTAGATGCCGCTCACAGAGGCGATTCAGCAGCGCTACACAGCAGCATGCTTTTGCTTTTGCATGATAGCAGAGATGGTTACCAGCCATATTGTACCATCTACCATGCCATAAATTGGTAATAAGATGATCGTGGCTACCAGTCCTTTTGCACTGCACCATCTGTTGCTGTCATAAGTGCCCCTGGCTGCTCTTAGCCAGGGGCGCAAAAGCCAAAATTGGGAATGACTCCCTGAGTCAATCCCTCCTTTTTGGTATCTAAAAATAGAATCAGTCCTGCCTAGAATATGGGCAAGTGTACTAGAGAACCACTGTATCATAGAACCAGAGAGCACAGCTGCTCTGTGTCAGATCCTGCAGAAATTATGAGCTGTATGCTATTCACAGGGGGTGCTCCTGCAACAACCCCACCTGTTGATTCCGTTCTTCCCCCAGCCTTCCTGGGCTACCGTAGCATTGTCCCCCCACTTGTGTGATGAAGTAATAAAGAATGCAGGAATAAGACACAGTGACTTGTTAGTGAGATATGAGTGGAAGGCAGCCTCCAGCTGCTATGATAGTCCAGACAGGACAGTAAGGAGTGTGTAGGAGAGGAGCCCAGCATCCCTCTGCTAGTCCAGGGGCAATTGAATCTTTTCTTTACACATGAAGGGTGGGGGCTGATGGAGCTCAGCCCCCTGTTGCTATGATGACGATGGTTATCAGCCATACTGTACCATCTACCATGAAAAATTAGGACCAGGCGCCCTTGATTGACCTTACCGATGCTAGTCAGCATGGTTACCAGTCCTTTTGCACTGCCCCATGTGCCAATAGGCTGATGATGAGGATGGATACCAGCCATATTGTACCATCAGCCATCCATAGCGTGGGGGGAGCAAGGATGTTGGTGTTGAGTGCTGCACCATCGCGTCTATCTGCAGCATTCAGTAAAGATAGGGTGACATGTAAAAGAGTCAAGAGAGGATTGTTTTCCCTTTCACTTCTGGGGTGGGGGGGGGTGCGTAAATTGCCTAGCTATGCCCTGACCCACCGCGGACACTGTTTTTGACCCTAGAAGCATTTGGAGCTCAGCCAAGAATGCAAATGCTTTTCAGAGACTGCAGGAACTGTGGGATAGCTTGAGTCCTCCAGTCCATGAGCGTCCATTTGATTCTTTGGCTTTCCGTTACGCTTGTCACACAGCAGTGCGCTGAGTCCCTGCTATGGCATCTGTCTGGAGATTTTTTTAAAATGATTTTGAATTTCGTCTTCTGTAACGGAGCGCTGATAGAACAGATTTGCCTGCCCTTACAGCAATCATGTCCGCATCGTCCATGCGGGAGCTCTTTCTTTATTTTGATTTTTAACTGCATCACCACACGTGCTGATCGGAGCTCCACGCTGGGCAAACAGGAAATATTCAAAAGTTAGCGGGGCTTTTCCTGTCTACCTGGCCACTGCATCCGAGTTCAGATTGCTGTCCAGAGCGGTCAGTGGTGCACTGTGGGATACCGCCCAGAGGCCAATACCGTCGATCTGCGGCCACACTAACCCCAATCCGACATGGTAATACCGATATTAGCGCTACTCCTCTCGTTAGGGAGGAGTACAGAAACCGGTTTAAAGAGCCCTTTATACCGATATAAAGGGCCTCTTAGTGTGGACGGGTGTGGCGTTAAATCGGTTTTACGCTCCTAAAACCGGTTTAAACGCCTAGTGTAGACCAGGCCTAAGACGAAAAGTTCCAGTCTTATTAATCTCTCCTTAAACTGAAGCCGTTCCACACCCCTAATCATTTTTGTTGCCCTTTCTAAACCTTTTCCAATTCCAATATATCTTTTTTGAGATGGGGCGACCACATTTGCACGCAGTATTCAAGATGTGGGCGTACCATGGATTTATATAGAGGCAACATGATATTTCCTGTCATATTATCTATCCCTTTCTTAATTATTCTCAGCATTTTGTTCACGTTTTTGACTGCCTCTGCACATTGAGTGGATGTTTTCAGAGAACTCTCCACAATGATTCCAAGATCTCTTTCTTGAGTGGTAACAACTAATTTAGACCCTATGATTTTATATTTATAGTTGGGATTATGCTTTCCAATGCACATTACTTTGCATTTATCAGCATTAAATTTCATCTGCCATTTTGTTGCCCAGTGACCCAGTTTTGAGAGATCTACTTTGCATTGGTGTACATTACTATATTGTGGAGATCAGTGGAGAATCAGGCTCAAAGAAGTGTAGATCATAAAAGACTACATTCAGAGAATGTTAAGAAAGCAAGAAAAATCAGAGTTAACAACAAAAGTTTGACCTGAGAGATACAGTATTGGGTAAACAGAATAAAAGAACAAAAGACATAACAGCAAGAGATAATCATAAAGGTCCCACCTAGTGTTTAGCTTCATCTCAAATCATTCATTCTTTAGCAAATACAATATGGACTACTAATATTATACATTGTGAGACATTCTATCCTTAATCATAGAATCACAGAAATGTAGGACTGGAGAGGACCTTGATAGGTCATCTAGTCCATTGAGGTAGGACTAAGTATTATCTAGACCATTCTGACAGGTTTTTGTTTAACCTGTTTATTCCTAATAGACAATAAGAATAATATTTTGCACTTTTCATCTTAAAACATCAAAGTACTTTACCAACATTAACTGAGTTTCACGATGCCCCTCGGGCAGAGGTAATCAATAGGTCGACTGCGGGCCAAATCTGGACCACCAAACACTTTTGAACAGACAGTGAAATCTTTTTATTTACTTATCATTATAATTATTGTTACAGAGATGTGAAAAATGTTTCTCTGGAGTCTGGACCTTGACCAAGAAATTTAGACCTTGACCAAAAATAATTGACAACCCCGACCTAGGAGGTGGATAAATATTACCTGTTTTTCAGATGGTTAAACTAGGACAAAGCATTTCAGATGGTTAAACTAGGACAAAGCAAGATTTAAGCCAACCTTTTCAAAAGTGGCCATTGATTTTGGATGCCTCCATTTTTGATTGCCCAAGTATAAGTCACCTTTAAGTGGCTTTGTTTTTAGCACCATATTTAAACAAAAAAGTTTAAAAAATTAGTGTATTTGCCCTAATAGGCAGCAAAAACCTCTAAAATTCTCTAAGTCCCTATCACCCTCTATCTGATCTATAGTATAAATATATACTATTGCATCATCAACATATGCATTAACTAGAGTAATTATGTACTTGAGAGTGGCCTGAATTAAAACCCCAGATCCAAAGACCCACGGCCTTTGAGAAAATTTAGATCTGAATTTTGTGGCTCAGCCCCATCTCTACTTTTAATGCATATTTTTGCTCAAAAGTTTCTATGCAGATTTTACAGAATATCCTGTGAGTACTCCAGTTGTCACCTCTCATGGTAAAACCCTTTGGAAGAAATGAAATGGAAGGAAGTCTCCATGAGGTTCCTTATGGAGGTTTGTCCCCAGTTGTTCCATCAAAAGGGCAGCTTGTCATGGGGTCACTGGGAGAGGAGGACCATCTACATCAAAACCCTGGTGCCTCCATGACAACTCTTTTGCTCCAACACCCTCCTATCCATGACAGCGTGACACCAATGGAGCTGCTTTGGCAGGGGTCCCATCAAATGTCTGTGTGTCAATTGTGACCATCTATATACCCTATGGAGTCTTAATTCCTATTAACACTGTAAGATTTAACTAGGATATTTCCACAATACATTAAGAGGAGACTAGATTCCCTGTAAGAATTTTTGGTTGAAAAATTTATACAGTAAACTGCTAATCCTTTCAAAAAACTAAGTCAACCATAACCACATTCTAGTCCAAAGTCTCCCAACAGCACTAAATCCATATTACTGACTCTAGGGCTGCAAATTTGCCACATATGAAACAAATCATTTTAATCATGGAAGCTCAAAAACAAAACAAGAAAAAACCCATACTTGAACTACTAATTTATTTTGAACTCTTAAAAACAATTGGGTGGTGGTCCAGAGAATTTTATTCATTTATTTATTTTTAAATACTTGTAGGCCCCTACTTTGTACAATCCATTATCAGCATGGAGTAAATTTTATATAGCAGTTTCTGAATATATGAGTGTATAATGAAAACGTGGAACAGCACAACTATAATCAAAGAGTCTAAAGTCATCCCATTGACAGCAAGACACAAAGGGCCTGCCAGATAGAAAACAACATGATTATATTTCTCCTGTTCTTCTTGCTTCATTTTGCCTGATAGATTCAAACTGGACATCAGGTGTCTGATACTCCATAGGAGCATATGTGCAAAAGCCCTATAAGCTAGGAATCAGATTAGAAATGGGGGGCAGAGTAATAGTTGTATCCAAGAGGACAGTGGCCAACATTTATGGCCAGTTCCTCGACCATGGGAAATGCCTGATTAATTTGTCCATCACACTGGAAACAATGGTAGCAGTGTTTTAAACAGGAAGACAGGTGGTGAGCAACACGGGCAGAACAGTGAGTACACAGTGATAAGCAAAATAGTGAGTCCAAATATCCGTGACATTCCAATCAAAAGAGTGAAAGACAGAGAGAAAATGGGAGGATGGCCCAGTATATGTGAGAACACTCAGATGATGTTCTTGTTGCTAGGAAGATTCTATCCTCTGTAGCCCACAAGAAGGGCTATTAGAATGGAATGGGTTTATGAACTGAACCTTGCTATGTGTTTCTCAGAGGCCAAAAGTGAAGCAACTTCTGCGGATTTGCTATCTGGTTACAGTTTAACGCAGCTGCCAAGGGGATCACTAAGCTAGCTTCTCCCCAACCTTCTTTCTCCCTACACAAGCCTCCCCCATTCCTTAAATGTCTTCAGGAGATCCCAGGATTTTTGGAGGGTGACAAGACAGCTGGTAGGAGCTGGAAGTTTGCCAGTTTTCCAGCAATGAGAATACCATCAATCCAAACAATTTTGATCATGGGCAGAGGTTCACAAAGGTGACAAACCTCAAATCCAAAGCTCACTCTGTGCAGGTTTGGGGTGAATGTTAACGGCTCTGTGCGTAAGCAAAGAGCTTGTTACACCAGAGAAGATTCGGTGTTTTGAGGATCTGTACACATGTAATAATTTCCTAAACTAAATGAGGTTTAATATTGTTCTTTAATTATTTTTTTAAAAATAAGATCCTGAGGTTGTAGATGGCGATAGGAACCATCTCAAGCCTAAACCTATCAGACTGACAATGAGCTTCCTAAAGAGAATCTTCCTCTCACTCTCTTGCTTTCCAAACAGCTTAACACAGTCTTAATTACATAAATTGCTCCCCTCCTATATCTGCTTTCACTGCGAAGGCAAGATTACAAGCTAAGAACAAGTCTCAACATGTTCCTCTTGGGAACTCTGATCAGAGGACTCTGTGCTTTCCCTTCTCTTTAATTTACCACATTGATACTCCAAGATCTACTTTTGTTCTCCATCCAATTCTGCACTGGCTTCAAGGTCCTGGCCCTCATCTTCAGTAGGGTAGCACCCAACTACCTCTCTCTCTACCCGTATACTCAGCATGAACAGTGCAGATGACAGAGTCCAGTGGCTGGGGACAGAGGGGTCCCGGTGGACAGCTCTCAGCTTCAGAACATCCTGCAACCAGACAGCAGGCTGAACTCAAGGCTTGCCACGTTCAGTGCACAATGTGAGGCTTACCTCTTTGCAACAGCCTTCCCTCGTAATTAGAATCCAAAAAGATAACAGATTTTCTCCTGCCCCAGCACACTGCTCAGTGCAGGAGAGGAGGAGTCAGAGTCTGGGAGCTGGTTCTGGTGCGATTTAGAGCTGCTGCCAGGCAGCTCTGACATATGTCACTGACATTCAGTCCTAACTTGCACCTGTGGAGGATTGGTGAATCAGAGCAGAGCTCCATCACATCGCCTCCCTCTCCCTGACAGTCTCCACACTGGGTGGTTACTAAGGTGCTGGGCACAGCAGTGGTACAGCTGTACCAGCCAAGAGTCTCCCTATGCCAGGGACCATAACCAGGCTTTAAAAATTGAGCTCAACATATCCGAAGAGTCAGGAGAAAAGCCAGGAATTATCATAATCGTACTGTAACAATATACCTGCTTAGTACCTAGATATTACAGTGTTGGGCACTGTAGAAATGCCTAGGAGGATGTGGGAGGGAGGGGGGGTAAAGGGAACTGAGGCAAAGAACTGTCCCGATATGTCAGCTCAAGACAAGTTGTAAAATTAGACTATGCACACAGAGTCACATAATGTCAAAAGGAAGACTCTCTATGTCCTTTTATTTCATAACAAAATTATCTTCATGCTAATTATCAAGAGAGCCTCATATAATTAAATTAGTCTAATACAGAGTAAAAATTGTATGGTAAAAACATCCCAAGTTTTTCAACATGGTAGTCCAATGGTAATGCCCCATCCAAAGATTTTGAGCAGTGCGGCCCTGGTCATCCCTGAAGAGCTGAGCCATCCATCCAGCATGTGGCTTGGTATTCTAGGAGCACTGACAGACAGATTGGAAGGCATCTTAAAGATGCTCCCTATGCAAAAACATGGAAAAGCGACTCAATTAAATCAGTCAACAAAACTGCTGAGACTTTAAAAATATACCTATTGGAGGATACTAGATAGCTAAGATTTCTCTTGGCATTTCCACATGAGTGCATCCGTAAGTGCAAACACTTGACAGACACAAGTGTTTTACAAGGAAAAGCTGCCACACGAGTTGTGTAATGCTCTGACTTTAGTGTACCAAAAGGACACCTCTTGCAAGGATTAGGAACGTTTAAATCAATACTAATATTTCTGATGTATCTGTTACTATTGTTTCTCCAATGCTTACCCTAAATAGCATGATATTAATGCAGCTACTAAAATGAGTGAACAGAAAATGTATTTAAGAAATCAAGGGGTCTTCACTCCAACCTTTTTCAACAGATCTGTGGCTGGTGCAAAATCTTAACATAGCTTCAGTACAGGACAGTGTGGGATTGGGGAAGGGGAAGGAATGGCTTTATTCTGAAGTCATCGTAGTTCATAAATTGGCATCTTCTAATGCTCTGTGTTAGAACGGCAGGAACCTACCTACCAATTACAAATCCAGCACGTGATGCTGGTACACAGACAGGATTTTCCCCCTTTTGAAGACTCCTTGCAGAGATCACATGAGACGAATCTACCAGGTTGCCTTAGCCAGCAAGTCTATCAATCTTTGCCAAAAAAAACCCAACCCCTGGGCAAATCAGTGAGGTTGCCACTTTCAGAGACTCCAATTATCCCCATGTGTTTAATCCTGGATTTATTTTTTATTTCCTCTATCTTGCTAGTCAACCATTTATTATCTAGGCATAAACCTTTAATAACCTCTGTATGACCTGAGGTCATGGTTACTGCTAGAGAGACTTGGCCACATTCACCCCTGTTGAAATTCCTTTGAAGTCAATGAAGTTTCCAACAGGGATTAATTTGGCCCACTGTCTCCAGTGTTCTCAAATCTGTACTTCCAATGGTTTCTGTGGATCCCTGTGTGCCATCTAATCATTTGTGTATGAAATCAAGACTAATTCTAAAGAAGCCCTTGAAGCGGATACTAATGGAAGTGAAGGGTATAACATCCGTCACTTCCCTCAGTAGAGGCTGGGCAAACAACTCTTTTGGGTGGAATCTTACCTTCAAGTACCTAACCATTCAAGCTCAGCAATGTTACCTAGCAAGAGATAAACAACAACTGAGAAACTCCAGGAAAAAGAAACAGTAATATTCTGTAAGACCATGTAAGAACATTTCTTCACCCATCCCAACCCTCACATGCACACTCCAAGAAATCATTAGAGAGATCATCTGTGTATTTCCCCCCAACCATAATCATATTCCCATTTGTAGTATCACAGATAGTTGCTGTTGCAATTACCAGCAAAGGATTATTATGGCTTTATATGGAATGAGTAAGCAACAGAAAAGGATAAGTTCTTAAAGATCCTGTTTTCAAGAAAATATGCGGAACAACAATAAACTAAGAGAAAATAAGTAGAAACCAAAGAATTGACAGACTCAATCAGACCACTATTTACATGAGAAAGGGGTTTTAGGATTAACTCTTATTTTTGTATTTGGTGCCCAGACCGCACAGTGATGAGCACCAAAGTAATGCTTAGACCAGAGGTGGGCAAACTACAGCCCACGGGCCACATCTGGCCTGCGGGACCATCCTGCCCAGCCCCGACCTCCTCGCCCAGTAGGCTAACCCCGGCCCCTCCGCTGCTGTCCCCCTCCCCCGCAGCCTCCCCTCACTCACTCCGCTGCCGGCGCAATGATCTGGGCGGCGGGGCTGAGAGCTCCTGGGGCAACGAAGCTGCAGAGCCCGGCCTGACCCAGTCTCTGTGCTGTGTGGTGGCGGCGGCATGGTCGGGCTCCAGCCGGGCAGTGCGGCTGTAGCGCTGCCAGCCACCAGTGCTCCAGGCAGCGCGGTAAGGGAGCATGGAGCAGGTGGGGGTTGGATAGAAGGCACGGGAGTTTGAGGTGCAGGGGTGTGGATAAGAGGTCGTGGCGGTCAGGGGGAGGGAACAGGGCGTTGAATGGGGTCAGGGGGGCAGTCAGGAAGGAGCAGGGGCGGCTCCAGACCCCAGCATGCCAAGCGCGTGCTTGGGGCGGCATGCCGCGGGGGGCGCTCTGCCGGTCGCCGGGAGAGCAGCAGAGCACCCCCCGCAGCATGCCGCCGTGCTTGGGGCAGCGAAATGTCTAGAGCCGCCCCTGGGAAGGAGGAGGGATTGGATGGGGCAGCAGGGGACAGTCAGGGGCAGAGTTTCTGGGGGCAATCAGGGGACAGGGAGAATGGGTGGTTGGATGGGGTAGGGGTCCCAGGATGGGCATCAGGAATGAGAGGAGGGGTTGGATGGGGTGGCGGGGTCAGGGGCGGTAACGGGACAGGGAGCAGGGGTGTGTGGATGGGGCAGGGGAGCCAGGGGGGCCATCAGAGAATGGGGGGTGTTGGATGGGGCAGGAGTCCCGTGGGGGGGAGGAAATAGGAGGTGGGGGCCAGGCCACAACCCCCTCCCCTAACCAGCCCTCCATACAATTTACAAAACCCGATGAGGCCCTCAGGCCAAAAAGTTTGCCTACCCCAGCTTAGACAGGCTGGACAAAGGGAGTACTATGTCCTACCTAGGTGCTGTGGGTGCGTAGGTTAGGATAGCTTCATAGTCCTTTTGCACTACTCAAGCAATGCAAAGGAGCTATAGAAGGAATGAAAATTTGGCCCTCCTTTTGAGGAACTATGCAAGTGGCCACATCCATGACAGAAATTAGTCTCACATTAATGCTGTATTTCAACACTGCATGTTTGTACCTGAAACCTGAGTTGGCTTTGAATTAGACCCAAAGGTCTAGATCATCAGCCAATCATCATTGTGGCTTTGATGTAAATAGAGCCATGCCAATTCATGGAACATCAGTTCCATCCAGCTGAGGATCTAACTCAGTGTATTTAAAATACCGAGTTACATTATAATGGCAGCAATAAGAAAAATTTAGGATATTTCCATTAGTTGTTATTTGAAGTGCTAGATTACCAGCATGAATAGAAATTTACAAGTCAGAGCCTTAAATTCATTGCAAAGTCCTGTGTTTAAATTATTCTCCCAGGAATTACTGTACCAAGAATGCATACTCTTGCGCTAATAAGAACACTTTTTGTGTTAGTTTTTATTGTACAACCTCTTGTTAAAGTTTTTTGGCTTTTTAATAAGTGAAGTCCTGGTAAGCGTGTGACAGAATCTGTAAACATTACCATTAGCTGAACAGTTGTAAATATCTTTAGAACAGCTGTAAAGAACCACAAATACCACAAAATGTAGCCACTGCTGTTCCTATTTATTCAAGACATTTTCATTTAAAGTCACAAAAATAAATGTGTTCAATCAATACTAAGAATCCTGACAGACAGAAATTAAAGAGAACTCCAAGGTACAATTTTAAATCCATTCTTCCCCCTGTCCATATGGACCTACAAATAAAGTCATCTCTTTACATATTCCAGCAACAGAGAATAACACAGCTTTGCATCAGTTTAAGATTAGGTGAGATCTGAGGTAATTATTTGGTGATTGGACTAAAAATCAGATGCAGGAGAGAATTGACTCAAGGCAAGTTAATTAATCACTTTAAAACTGCTTCCGGTTTTGGCTAACGTCACTTCAGCATTCACAACATCACTGTTTATCGGGAATTCCTAGATCAGGGTCTAAGACAATCAAAACCTTTTCAAGGGCAAATATTAATTTAGTCAGTCTGGGAAAGCATTGGTGTCCACTGGCTAGCACACTGCACTGGGACTATGGATCTATACCCAGTTTATAACTGTGTGATCTTGGGCAAGTCACTTCACCTCTCTGTCCCCCGGTTTCCTCTCTTCTGGGAAAGGACCATCTCTTGCTATGTGTTTGTACAATGGCTAGCATCACAGGGACTCATTCTCGGGTGGGGTCTCTAATGCTTCTGTAATAAAAATAATAAATACCAATACTTTTTTTTAGAAGGTGAACCTAGGCTCTTGGATGGACCCGTAACTTTTTCAGCTCCTCTCTGCAGCTTTACCTCTACTATAGTTTAAGAGTTTATTCCGTTCCTGAACAGCCTCATTGCTTGGCTGGGAGTGACACTGGCATAGTAAAAGCAAGATTTAAGGCCAAATTACAAGCCATTTACCCATAATACTGAGTTGTTCACTCAAGTAAATCTCATTTACTTGAAATGAAGTACAATGAAACTAGTAGGATGAACAAATAAATACTTAGCAGTAAGAATAAGGGGCTCACAACCTGTTACTTAAAAATGAAAGGTTTTTAAAAATAAATATTTGTTGTTCTTTAATTACATTCACTAACAGCTTGACACTCAATGAAACATAATATGGGGGGAAATGTAAGTCTCATACATTAAAATGGACCAAAATAAGTACATTTATGCCACTCTGAAACTATTAAAAGATGCTACATCAAATGAACACACAAAATGCAATAGGTAACAGAAAATTAAAGGAAAAATAAAGCTATCATCCAATCTGGCCCCATATCCAGGTCTATTTCCCCCAGATTTAGTCTAGTTACAGACAGTTCTTTGAAGCTTTTGTACAATTCTGATACTCTTCATTAATGCTGGCTAACCTTATATTCATTTAGAATGTAAATCACTCTTCAAACACCTTGTGATATAAAAATGAGTGCACACATGGCTGTGTACAAGAAGAGCTACAAGATGTTGGTCCAATAAAAGATATTATTTCACCCACCTTGTCTCTCTAATATCTTGGAACCAACACAGCTACAACACTGCAAACAACATATAAGAAGAGCTGGCATATATGGGCTGAAATGCCCTCCACCAGTGCACACAGCTAAGATTTAGCCAAATCTTTCCAATGTCGAGAAGATATCTCTTAGCCTTCCATGATTCCATAACATTTGAGAAAAAGAACTAGAAGAACTTGTACAATATTCTATCTATTGTAAAATATCCACCTGTTATTTATCCCTTTGATGAATCTAATCCAATGTCATTTTTCCCTACTGTATTCTAATCACACTAGCCCTGTTTTGTTACGGGTTTTGTTACAAGGAAATTGACCATGACATCTGCTAACCACCCATGTCTTCAGCTTAGAAGCACAATTGATATCATGATCAATTATTGGGCAGTACAGTCCATGAGGATGCTTAGTTAAGTGATTAGATAGATTAGAAATCAGATCTATTATGGCACATTGCCCCATTTGCCAGTATGTAAAGTTGATGTGCAGAATTTTATTTAATTGCATATCTTAACAAACTGTTTAGGGCATGCAGCGTTATGTTCAACAGAAATTTTAGCTCACTAGATGGAACACAGGATTTATAATTTCTCAAAGCACTTTACAGATATTGATTAAGCTTCAGTGAATTAAAGCTTCACAACATCCTTGAGAAAGGCAAGGAGTTGCTTTCTGCACCATGGAAATGCAGCTGCCTCTGGGGTGGTCCATGGCAGCAGTTTGAATACCTCTCTGCGCCACAGATTAGGACAAAACAGTATCTAGTTCTTTAATCCCAAGACTGTGGTTTCAAGACCCACATTAGGCTGTACAGTAATGTCCTTTACAGGGGGAGTCTGTAACCCAAGCACCAGGAGTCCAGGCTAGAGTATAAATTAAACAGTCAGTTACATTCAGATACTGCCAAACAAGATTCTGCAACATGCCAAACTTTCTCCAACTTTCTAGAAGCCTTGAAGGGAAGGATCAGTGGACTCCACACAGGTCTCTCTACAATGACAGTACTTACTCCCCTTCATTCTATATGAAAATGTGCTGCTACCCCCATGAACAACCATCATTACAATATCTGTAAGCACTTGCAGAGGTAGCAGCAACCAACATTTCAGAATAAATTCACAGGAACTGATAAAACCAATCCAATCCCATATGAAAAGTGTTTATCCTTCATGTGCTAAGACAGGTGGATGAAACACTGAATTGGGACTCAGGATAATTGGGTTTAAGTCCTACCTCTGCCACTTGCCTTCTGCGTCACCTTGGACAAGTGGTTCACCTCCCTGTCCCTCAGTTTCCTCATCTGTTGAACAGGAATAATGCAATTTACCTCCTCTGTAAAGTGCTTTGAAATCTATGGATGAAAAGAACTAGGTATTACTAGTAGCAGTACTAAAGTTGTAGGTATTCATTCACTTTACATTACCTACAGTTTGTTTTGTGCCATCTAAACATACAGTAGTTGGGTTAAACACGCTGCACATAAATGATGTAATACCATACAAAAGATCAGATATTTGTCCTGATTTGGAAAGTGACCTAATTTGAAGTTGCTGCAGAATGTGTCATCATTTCTACGGTACTAGTGCTTCAGAAGTAGCAAGAGAATAGAACAGCAAACCTACCATATCTGAAGTATTTTTACTCTGTGTGTGTTGGGGGGGGTCCTAGTCTAGTCTTTGGTACTTATATGACTCCCCCACTTACCATAGTATCTGGGCACCTCACAATTTTTAATGTATTTATTCTCCCAACACCCCTGGGAGGTGGCAAAACATTATCCCCAATTTACAGATAGGGAACTGAAACAGAGAGACTGAGTAAAATTTTCAAAAGCACCTAAATTCCATCAAAAAATCCCCCTACTTAATCTGGGTGGGTATTGTACTCTTACATTACAAAGAAAAATATTCACTCTATAAGGATGAACTAGCAGGACCTGGAGCCAAACTAAGGCTATGTCTACACTACAGGTTATGTCGGCATAACTTATGTCACTTGGGGTGTGAATAAACCACCCCTCTGAACAACATACGTTATACCAACATAAGCGACAGCATGGACAGAGCTATGTCAGAAGGAGAGCTTCTCTCGCTGACATAGCTACCGCCTATCACGGAGGTGATTTTATAATGCTGACAAGAGAGCTCTCTCCTGTCGGCATAGAGCGTCTTCACCAGACACGCTGCAGTAGCACAGTTGCACTGCTGCAGCAGCACAGTTGCACTGCTGCAGCATTGTATGTGTAGACAAGCCAATATGTTTTGAATGGAAGGAGCCCAGAAAACCCTTTAACTGCTAATTATTTTAACTCATGTGTCATGCAATAACTCGTGTTGGTAACCGTAAAAAGTCAACATTTGCCAGTAGTGATAACAGTTACTAACATCTGAGGTGCTGAAGTTATTTACCATTATAAATGTAAGGAAATAACACAACATCTCATATACTACTGTTTGGCAACTCTTGGTAAATGTTTGACTCTTCAGTGGCGACCACTGCTCTGTACATACTATTATGTTTTTATTTTTCTGATTCCTTGAGAATAACCCTAAAGAGGCCCAACGTAATTATCATTTACATGCAATCTGTTTTAGCACAGAGAAATACGCAGCACTTAATATCCAAATACCCTACTACTATTTAAACAACAACAAAATACTTCTCATGTTCAGCAGATACATTGAGCAGCTACAAATTAAGCAAATAATAAACTCATGATATTTGATGCATGGAAAAAGGTATTAATAACTATTCTTTATGAAGTGAGTACTGATGCCTGATTAATGTATAGTGCTGTAGGCTTATTGGAATACATAGTGTCCTGTCACCTCAGTGATGGAAGACAGTGTGTGGGTTTAGTCTTGCATGTGACATGAGTTTTGAAGCAGTTTTAGGAAGGCATAGATTACCTGAGCTACTTATCATTCAAAAGAGCAATAGGAGAGCAGGGAAAGGCCGAAGCACCAATAAATCAAGAAGAATTGAGAGCAGAGGTGGATTAGGGGTTTATGGGGCCCTGGGCCAGAGAAAGTGGGGGGCTCCTTCCCACCCCCTTCTGCCTGCAGTCCCTCACCCTCCCTCCCGGCACTCCTGCCAGGGAGGAGGGTAAGGGTGCACAGGCTTCCCCCGCTCCTTGCAGGAGCACTGGGCAGGTGGAGTGGGTTGTGATTTGCCCATTTTTCCAGGGGCCTCCCAATTGGCCGGGAACCCTGGGCACGGGCCCCATTGGCCCAGTGGCCAATCCACCACTGATTGAGAGGTCAGGAAAAGACTTATCTCAGCGCATGATAGGGAAGGTAGAAGAGCCTTAAGTGACTTGTCATCGCCTCAAAAAGGAATGGTGAGTAGAGAACCTTCAAAGGGGCAAGGATCCCCTGAATGTTAAACAAACAGATTTTGCCACATGAAAAGAATGAGTGTCCACATTGCTATATGCTGTAATTAGGACAGAGTAATAGCTCCATACATCTGAACAGTCTACTGTACTATAGAAACATCTACCATCAAGCAAAGACATACTAAAACACATAGGTGCACTTCAGCGCCATCTAGTGATCCCCCAAGTAACTCATCACCACATCTGTCAAATTTGTCACAAAGACTGGCAAGGCCCTGAGCAGAAATTATTTGCTTTTCAAAGGTGCTGAGCACACACAATGCCAGTTGAAGTCAACAGGAGCTGTAGGTGCACAGAACCTTTGAAAAATAAGTTAGCCATTTACTGTTGATAATGGGACTCATTTGTACTTTTGTGGGGGTGGTTTTTTTATTACATAGTATTTTTGTAAAGGTATGATCATGTACTGAGTTGAAGTTCAGAGACACTATATAATCCAGTAAAAAGGAAGGGGTTTACATATTTTATTAATAATAAAATAATTAACATGTTTCACACTTGAACAGCATCTTCCTCCCTCAAATATCTGATGCTGCTTTATAAGCATTAATGAATTAAGTGTGACACCATCCTGATGAGGTAAACAAGTAAATCCCTAATTCACAGATGAGAAAAATGAATAATAAGCACATATACTGAGATATATATTCAAAGCTGTGTGCAAAAAGACAAGGTGTTCGCGCTCGCTCTCTGTCTCTTTGTTTTTGTTTGTTTGTTAAGGAATACTCAAGGGTCACCCCATCAGGTAGCCTCTAAGATTGCCCCAGGACTGAAGAAGTTTTCATTTTGTAGTTAATTATGCCAGATCCTCCACTGCCCTGTACATGGTCTAATCATTTACACCTGTATAAAGTGAGAGTAACACTCTACCACTAGTGTAATTAAGTGGGGGCTCTGATTTGGTAGTATTTGGCACCTACTTCCTATAGGTGTAAATGACTGGCAATGGAGAAACAGGCCCTGTGTGTTTCACCTTGCTTAACAAGATGGCACAAGATTCAGTGATCCTGACTATTCCCGCACTTATATCGGTTATAATCCCAGTGTGCCTTCATCGACTTGGACAGATTTACTTCCTGATTTGCACCAGTGTAAATAAAAAAATAAAAAATCAGGTCAAAAAATCTTAGAGGAGAATTTCAAAAGAGAAGGAAACTGACAAGCAATAAAGATCAATCACTGCTCTTCTAGATAGAGGATGGGTCGGCGTTATCTTTGATCAAGAGTGACTAAACATCACTAGTCAAATGGCTACTACAAATGACAAGGGAAACAAGCTTGTGATTTTTGCTGAGTTATTGAATAAAGCTACTTATAAGCCCATGATAAAACAGTCACAAACGAGACAATTGAGTACACAATGAAAGGTCTGCAACCCAGCACAATTACAGCATTATCCACTATCATTTGTAAGGTGAAAGAACAGGAGCATATCCTGCAACTGCCATTAGATGTCATTTCCATTTGCTATTTCACAGCTACCTAATGTGCCAGGTACATCCAGCAGAGAGTTGCTGGACCTGCCTAATAGCTCCTGATGCTATTTATTATTAGTGTCTTGATTTGAATGAAACAGTCCATTTAATATGGCAACACAAGACTCAATAACATGTCCAGCAAGGTTAAACTCAGTCCATGCGAGATGTGACCATGCTGAAATCAGGCAAATCATGAGGTAAGTCAAGTGGTCTCCAGAAGGAATTAGGAATGTGCTAAATGAACAATCACTGTTGGCCAATTAATTAAATAGCACAAGCCACAGGAGTTAGCACTGCATTTTGCCCTCCTGGCTGGAGGCTGCATACCATGGCAGGAGTATGGAGGTCACAAATGAGGCATGGGTTGGGAGGCCCATCCTCAGGAGCTCCACAGAGATGAGCTGAATGCTTTCTCCCTTCACAAACCCACAAACTCACTCAGCAGCAGATGCCTCTGAAGGGGACAGTTGCATGAAGAACTGTTAACCTCAATTTTTTATTTTATTTTCAATTTATAAATGTATAAATATTAATGATTTGGCTAATATGCAACATCACTGCCCTCTGCTGGATGGAATTAACACTACATGTCAGGTCCCACACTGCAGTTAATGGAGATTCTTCTTCAGTGCAAGAGGCATGGGGGGCTGTGCTTTTAGAGCAGGAATTATCCCCAGTGCAACTGGTAAGTTCACCGTAGCCATGCTGTGCATCCCAGTGATCCCTCTCAGGGGCTGCACAGCGCCATTTAAAGTGGGGGGCATAGATTCTTTCCCCCTCTCCTGCCTCACCCTCCCTCTTCCTCAGCCCTCTCAGCCCCTTCACCTCCAGCAGTCTGATGCTCCTGGCCCATGAGCCTCTATCCTCACCCCCTTCAAATCTGAGTGAGTGGTGTTGCAACCTGGCGTGCAGGGTCACAGCACCACTCAGGTTTGGGCCAGCCAAAAAGTGGTCAGGCCACAGTCCAGGTGCTCCCCCAGCCCTGCCCTGCCTCCATAGCCTATGGCTGTGAAGACCAAGGAATTTGAGACTTTTGATCCCAGAAATGGCAGCACTCACATCGCTGGAAAACTGATATCCTGTGTGACCCTCATATGGTTGCCATGTACAAATGGTGACCGAACCCATTTCCATTCTGTTTAACAATGAGTAGTAGAAATGTAATGTTTAATTAGAGCTAGGTGCATACACTTAAAAAGAAATACACTCATCCAAGCAGGGAACAGAAACAATACCCATGTGACCAGTTTGCAGCCCAGCTTTAATCAACTAGCAACCAAGCTTGAATTTCTGTTTCTGGACAGCAAGCCACAGAGTAAACCAAGTAAGTGAACATTTTCTGAGGAATATTTTCAAGAGAATATATATGATTAAATTACAATGTAGGCACCAATTCAGGAAAGTTCTTAAGGACATGCTTAAGTTCCACTGCAGTCATGCACATGCTTCTGTCCACTCCGTTCAGGACAGCATTCAAGGACATGCTTAATTTTAAGCACATGCTTGACATCCATAGGTCTTAAGCATGTACTGCCCTGAATTAGAACCCTGACTTAGGAAAACATTCCAATTTGTAGACACTTTCATGAACAGTCAAAGAACACAAAGCTCATCACTTGAATTACTCATTGTTATTCACCCAGATCCATGTTTAATATTACACAGTTAACTTCTTCTGATTGATAAAAACAGAACAGAAATTGTTTTCTGGAATCCTCTACTGCTGGCATCATGATTATATATGTGTATTGTGAGAACACCCAAAGGCTCAGAGAAGGTTCAGGGCCTCCCTCATTGTACTACAGGGGTGCTGGAACAATTTGTATAGTGGGGATTCTGACAGCCACTGAACCAAACAGTATACCCTGTATATGATGGAAACCACTTCAAGCCAGGGGGTGCAGCAGCACCCCCCACACACACCTCCCAAGTTCAGCACTTATGTTGTACCATGCACTGCTCCAAAAGAATTTGATATGATGGATGATGCAATCCCTGTCCTAAAGAGCTTACAATCTAATTTAAGACAAAACACAGAAAGTGAAAGGATGAGGGAAACACTAAATAAGATCATGTAGTTACACAGGCTACCCATGGCCCCAAATCAGCAACACACTTAAGTACATGCTTAAATCTCTTTGAAATCAGCGCAACTTAAGCACATGCGAAACAACTTTGTTGAATCAAGGCCTATGTGCATAACTTGTTCATTGCAAGTCATTTAAAAGATTTTTCAAAAATATAAATAAATATCAGCTTTCCCATAATGGTCCTTTAGCCATAAGCAGCTGCCAATTTCCTATGGGCATCATGGTAGAATTGGATTGGGAAGAAAGATTTAAATTTACCAGAAAAATGTTCACCACCAGAAGTTGATTTTAAAAAGCACATTTGGATTCAAAACCATTTTCTCCAAATACATTTTGCAACTTATTGATGACAAGCAGCACCTCATCATGAGAGCCGGAGGAATGTAGACGCCACTGCTTCCTATAGTACCATAAGTCAACAGAGTTTAAATTAAAGACTTTTGTTGCGTGAATACGTTGTTAGATTTGAATGGAAATATTTCCTCATGCTCCAACTGCAATTTGGAACAATGGTATATTGTTTACCATTTCTTAGCATAAATATAGTTAAAGATATACTATAGGTTTTTTGTTTTGTTTTTAACCTCAGGGAGACATTACAGAAAACAGAGTTTTGAATTTATTTGGAGGGAAGGAGGCACACAGGATGAAATCTTGGCCCCACTGAAACTGATGACAAAACCCTCATTGACTTTAGTGGATTTCCCCATAATATTCCATGGTAGGCACGCCATTCGGCAATTGGAGGAACATGCAAAATGGGCCAAGTGAAAGACTCCCTCCTATGAACACTGCTGAGATATGGGCCTTAACAACAGAGAGGACATGCAAAGAGCAGCCCAAGATAGACAGGGATGGCAGAGCCTTGTCCAGGCCCTAAGCAACATCTGACTGTGCAGGGAGGTTTCAGCTTTAGCCATGGGCCTATATGATCTCTCTCCACCTTCCTCTTCCCAGCCCTTAACCAGTAGCGGCGCCAGGGTTTCTGGCGCCCTAGGAAGAATTTGGGGGGCGGCATTTTGTGCGCTCCCCACGGGGTGCGCGGGAGCTTCCGATTCCACTCCCATCGCACGCGCCGAAGAAGGACCCTCCACCGAAATGCCGCAGGTGACAGCGGCAATCATTGAGCTGCTCAATTGCCTGCCGCTGTTTCTTCGGCGGCGCGACTGGAGCAGAACCGGAAGCTCCTGTGTGCCCCGTGGGGAGCGCACAAAATGCCACCCCCCGAATCCTGGCGCCTTAGGCGACCGCCTAGGGTCGCCTAATGGAAGCGCCGGCCCTGCCCTTAACAGACATATCTTAATATTGTCTCTTCTTCCACCACTGCCCATTCATCATCCTAATCTCACACATATTCAGATGGCTGGTACTTGATTCTTCTTTGGGCTACTCCCTGAATTTCCCACCAGAGTCTACTGCAGCCTAAATTCTACCAACTCCACAAGGTCCTGAGGTTCTCCCTATGACATGGTCTTGCACTGAAACTGTACATTGCTAAGCTGCTGGGATCTAACTGGGACCAAAATGAAACCCCCCTTGGGTGAGTGAGAGTTGCCATTGACTTCAGTGGGGCCAAGATTTCACCTCTTATGTCTGGGGAAATTCCAATTCAGATCCTAACTTTTCAATTGATCCCTCTTTGTATGATGAACCAAACCAAAAGCACAGGTCCAAATACCCCCAAATGTTAGCAAAGTTTGCATCCTGGTGCAAACTTTGGGGCTCAGGCTTATCTTTAATTTGAATGTTTTTTATTGTCTCAAAAAAGAAATGGTAAGAAATTATAATGGAATGGCCTAGAAAACTATTTTGTCGTGTTTATTGTTAATTAATCATACTTCTAATGCAGAATCTTTTGCACTAGGACAACAATATTTTTATCATCCCTGAAGACTACACAGATCTATTTGATCTGTGAATATAAATCCACCTGGTTTACTTCTCATTGTAAAACAGAATGACATAATACGTATATTAAAATTACATCCCCCACCAAAAGATGTTTTCCTTCAGAAAACATAGTTTAATCTTATAGCCATAAAACTGCATTTACGGGTCAAAGATCAAAAATAAGTGAAGGCCCACAACATGCAGACCTTTAAAAAAAAAAAAGAATGTCGCATTCTTTCATTTTCAGCATAAAAAATGGGCAACTTGTTCAGGGCAAATAATTGTTTGAACTGAGGATTTTATTATTAATCTCCGAAGACTGCTGAATTTAGGGTCACAGTAAGTGTTGATTAGGTACAAGGTGCACAAAGCTCTCCTCTGTCGATGCTATTGAAAGAAGCAAGTAATTTAGATTCAGAATTGGTCTTGGATTGAAGCTCACTCCATTACCGACCATTTTCAATTTCAGCTATACAATAAACATCAAGCTCAGCAAGGAAATTAGTACATTTGGTAATGTATTGGGAGAGATGGGTGGGTCTTTGACAAGATGACACTTATCACCAAAGCTTCAGTTAATGAAACCCTTGAGTGGTATCTGCGTTTGACATATTTTGACATTTTTTGAAATCACATCCAGCGTCGTCCCCCCCCCCCCTCGAATGTTCTTCTTTATAAGAAAAAAAATCCATCTATCTTTAAAATGAGAGCTGAAGTACTGCAATATTATTGGAAAAATTAAAGAGATGCTGACTGCACTGAAGGGAATAGAGGTAGACTTTCCTGAAATGCAGAAGCTACAGCAGGATAAATATTATTTAAACTGAGGAGAAGTTGAGTTGTTGTTTTGGAGGGGGATGTTTAGCCTTCAAGGGGTTTGTTTGTTTTTACTTTACCTGCTCTAAAAATGCCCTAAGAGGGAGGCTTGTCATTAATGTGATTGCAGAAAACATTTAGTCTTACCTGAATCACATTTGTTTTTAACATGCCTGTTCTAAAAAACATTCTGACCCATAAAATAAGGGTTTTCATTAAAAGGAATTAAAATGTTTGGGGTTTATATCATTACCTGAAACAGTGAAACTAGAGTCACTTGAGTTACTTTCACGACAGAAGTAGCTTATTTATTTTGGTTTTGTTTCTATTTCTTTGTTTGATTTTTATTTAAAGTTGAAATAATGAGAGTGAATGAGAAGACAGCTTAAAGTTCTATATCTTGAGCATGGAGATATTGTACAAAAGACAGTAACTATGTATAAAAATGAAAGGGAACTAGGAGAGGGAGACAGAGGGAGTGAATAATCGCTGGCCTAAAAGTAGTTCTCAGTAGCTCATGACCCAAAAACACCACAGCAGCTCTCAGATCACTTTAAATGCTGCTTTGTGGCAATGTGGCACCTATGATGTAAGACCAGAATTAAAAAGGGTCAGATGAGGCAGAAGATTTAAAGTTCACTAATTCTGAGAGGTTTGATATTTACTCTTTAGCTTTCCTGAACGCCAAGGGAAATTATTATGGATTCATATATTTCAAATCTCACACAGCTCTATTATTGTTCATTTTTTTCATCCAGAGCTGTGAGAACAATTAAAACAAAA
The DNA here is from genome assembly GCF_020497125.1 of Mauremys mutica. Classification (NCBI taxonomy): domain Eukaryota; kingdom Metazoa; phylum Chordata; order Testudines; family Geoemydidae; genus Mauremys; species Mauremys mutica. The sequence continues at coordinate 95,147,534 of NC_059080.1, read as the reverse complement.
AATACAAAGCAGTCTAAACAGGGGCATTCCTGAACTCTACTGGACCTACAAGGCAACATTTACAGCTTTAGTTCCAAGCCGGGTGGTCCCTCCCAAAGATTTTTTTCCAACACAAGTGGGAGGTCACCTTGAAGATTTCAGGGACAGGAATTGTATTATACAGGATATATACTCCTGAAGAGTCGTATTGTGTTGGGTTGCAATTTTTATTTAAAACTTGCCCTCCCATGACACTGCTCTAAGCATTTCCCTTGCCTCCCTCAGTCAAGGTTTAAGGTGCTGGAGAAAGCACCCTGTGTATGTCTGCCCTTGTGAAAGCCCAGAGCTGGAATAATGGAAGTTGATATCTTCTGAAACAAATAAATCCCATATCACAAAAGAGTTGTTAGATTATTTCTCTAGCTTTGGGGGATTTTTTTTTTCTTTTTGGAATTGTTTCCCACAACAGCACGACCAAGCCCTGCTATGTCCTACTGAGTCTTTGGTTCTCGCTATCATAAAGTTTTACTTGACACTTAACAATGAGCACAAGCTGCAAAATGTATTATTAGTATTATTTATTATTGTGTTGTGGGAGCACCTATAGGTCCACATCAAAGATCAGGAACCCATTGCGTCCACACACATATAACAAAGGGACAGGCCCATCCCCAGAGTCCTTATAGTCTAAATTGGATCAGATCTGCACTTTGAGCAATCAAAGTTTGGGGGTGTTTGCATATCACATTTTTAATTTTTCCCATTATAGTCAGATGATCTTTGGAGATCAGTAACATCCTTTTAGATTACACATTCTTTGAGGCAGGGACGGTGTCTTACTCTGTGTTCAGAAAGCCCTTATGACTTTTTGGGCACTTCCACAATATAAACAAACAACGACAGGGGACATTTGAGAAATTTAGATTTGAACTGAAGTTCACATACTAACTCCCAAATACAAAATTCTGCAGTGTTTTGGTTCTAGCTAGTTTTACATCTCAAGTTTTATCCTTTACTTATGATCGCTGACAAAGGAAATTTTTGACGACTGTACCATACAATGTGATATGTAGGTATTTTCTGATAATGTTGATCAGAACTTTAGGTACGTTTTCATACTTCAAATTAGTACAAAACACTTACCCTGTTCTGGTAATAATACTGCATATCAGTACTTAACCCTAGAAAGGAAACCATTGTTACTTTGATTCACTAAGTAATCTTACTGAAGTTTTACGTGTCCAACTCTTTACATAACAAACAAGTTTCCTGCATAGGATCAGAGTAATTATTCTGATCCTATGCAGGAAACTTGTCTGTTCACTGTTTGTTCCAGTTACGATTGAATAAGTATTGCAGTGCACCTCATAAAAACAACACCCACATATGAAATCAGTTTCCCACTTTATAATACTGTATTTTTGTTTGCTAATGTAGGACCAAATCCTGAAGTCCTTACTCAGTTACTATTCAGCCCCAAGACGGGCAAATCTCACACTGCTACTGCCTGAGTAAGACCAGGTTGGTTTGGATAGGGTGCATGACCTGCACTTATTGAGGGAGTCAGTTTGGGAAGAGACCTGCCAGCCCCACTACCCTAGGAAGGCAGGGAGAGGATGAAAGACTTCTGTGTATGTTCACCTGTCTCTACTCCGCCCCGGATTAGGAGTGTTCTGAACTGGTTGAGCCTAGCCTGCTGTCTTCTTGCCACAGAGTTGAAGGCCTCTGGGCTTGGCTGAGAGTTTGGTGCTCCCCAGCGCTGTGGATGTCCCTTCTCAGTGACACAGGAAAGGGGTTGGTATGTTTAAGCGGGTGGGGGGAGGGGTTCGGGGGGGGGGTGTCTCAGAGTCTTTCTTCCCAAATCCCACCTCCTTTGGTGTGCCTGCCTCCCACCAGGACCTTCTGACTGGCAGCTTCCTCAGGGTCTCTGTTCCCTACCCATCTCCCCACAAAAAGGGGCTTCTCCTGAGCCTCCCTCAGGCCTCATGACTATTAGTGCCCCCTGCTGGAGGCTCTTTCTTGGCCTCACCCCATATTTGGCAGCTACTGCAGTACCCACTGGGGAGTTCTTTCAGTTTCCTCTCAAAACACCTGCTACTCTCCCAATCTGTCACTGCACCCTGTTTCCTCTCAGCCTTCCCCTCACCCCTTTCGAGCCACAATTATAATAAGCAGGAGAAGGGGTATGCAGGGGGGGAGAGCAAATAATTACACAGGAAGCCCAACTGAGAGGGTACTCAAGGACGTCTACAAGTTATTGAATCCGTCCTGAGTATAAACAGAGTAAGGTCTTCAGAATTTGGCTCGTGTCACATGCACATTCACAGCTTATCCATACCAGCCAGTAATAAGGTCACTGCCTGTCCCTTCTCCAGTTCTGCAGTAGTTTCTCCATTCACATTTTCTAATGCAGTATTTGATTTTATGCAGGAAATATTGTCTTGACAGCTGAAAAATGTTTTCTTCCACATGCAGAAAATGTCAACTTCCTATAAAAAAACTGAGAATTGGAAAATTTTGCTTTTCTGACCTAAATAAATAAATTAAATAAATAAATAATCAAAAGATATAGAGGACAGCTGATACTTTCTGCAACATGTAAAAAAAAACCCTTTTTCAGTTTAAAAAAATTTGATGGAAAGTTTTCACCCAGCCGCATTGTTACAAATCAATAATCATCTGCAGCAGCCATCTTCACTTCTACTGCCATCCTTTCTATTTGGCCTGCTTATAAACATGCAGTCAAAAAGCCTATGGGTATATCTATTTCAGTTTAAATCAGGTAGATTGCTTTAAGTCCTATGCCAAATACATATTCTTTGTTCCTTTCGGCCTGCCAGACCCAGATTAGCTAATTCATGACCCGTGAAACAAGGCTACACAAGCACAGACAGAAAAAGTCAATCCTGACCTCCTCTCTCCATCTCATGGGAGAAAGAGGAGCGTGCAAGAGAGCCAAAGGTCCAGAATGCAGCAAAAGGGCTGTCAGTAGCAAGACTCTGAAAGAAAAAGAGGTACAACACCAGTCAGTAGTCTCCAGTGTAGGCATATCCAGTACTTCCACAATATGGAGATTCTGATTCAAAGTACTCTACTTTAGGATTAAGCTGTGGACAATTGATGCCAATCCCAAAGCTGCATAAACCTCACCAATGTATCCTTTTCCAACTCCCACATGCACACTCTTGTAGGCTGAAGAATGCTATAGCTCTAAGCTCTGATTAATTCTCTCCAAATGATCAGCTCACAGGAATCAGATGCAAGGGCTATCGAACTGTACAAGAGGCAGGGTAAGCAGTGAACAACTGAAAGCAAAAAAGGATCACATTTCTTACAAAGGGTAGAATATAAGAACTTCTAAAGAGTGAGAGTATCCATGGCAACAGAACACCAAAAACTGAAGAACACATCAGCACCTGCCCAGGACCTCAAAAGGATGTAAGAGAACACCACTAAGGACTAAGTGCCATTCTCTATCAAATAGTCTAACTAAACGGAAAGCATAGGAATGAGATGCAACATTTATGAGGGCTTGTTCCTTCCTTCTTCCTTTTGGGTGTGTCATTAACAAAACAGGCCTCCATCTAAATCTGAAACACTGGAGAACCCACTCCAGTGAAGAATAATTAACAGAGGATGCTGTTCCCAGTTTAACTGCTTAGAATTTTTTTTTCAGCTCTGTCATGGGAAGGGATCGCCCCTTCCTCCCTTTATTATGGATGAGCTTCCTGTCAAAGGAGGCACAGACATTAATACAGGTACAACAACTCCCTCCATGACATGTCTTCCTCGGAACCAAAGCTCGGTACCTGCTCAGACTTCCCCCAGCAGCTCACAAGCCAGCCAAGCACAACTGCTCCAGTGAGGAGACCGGGAACCTGCTGGCTAGGAAGTCAGAGCTCAAGTCCCCAAGCTACTTTCTAGCACCAGCTACACACACTGCTTCCTTTACGGTTTTTGGCATCTCTTCCCTCCCTCTGTGGCCAGTGAATCTTGCAACACTCAGTCAGTATAAAAGCTCATCTGAGAAATAACAGTTCAGGGTTTCCTTTGCCTCCCACTTTCTAAATATTTTCCTAACTCCAGCCGGTACCAATCTTCTCACATGACTAACACCTCTCCATGCCTCATACATCATTCTTATCAACCAATCTAATCAAAGACTTCTGAGACCCTCGAGCCCTTCCTGCCAGTGATTCTGCCTCAACTGTTAGCTCTCTGGGGCAGAGGCCATCTTTTTGTTATCTGTTTGTACAATGCCTAGAACAATGGGGGCTAGTCTATGACTTGGGCTGTTAGGACTAATATAATAATTGCAAAATAATAATTGATGAATTGATTATGAAGTTTCAGGTTTTAGTAGCTATCAGCACTTAGCTGGTCACTGCACCTCTGAATTAAAAGTGTTCACATGCTCTGTGGTTTTTCCTGTCAGGAACACTGCAGGGCATGAGATCTGCATTCAGAGTAGTTAGGGCCTAGCAGAGTTTATCACTGCAGCCGGCCCATAAAAATTAGCATAAGGTATAAAGCATCTTGTAGCGGACAATCATTTAATTCTGCAGCTAACTCAGCTTTTACATTTTAGTTATGTCTAATGATTTGACAATTCATGTGAGGAGAGGATTGGAGAAAAAACAAAAGCCAAAAGGTGGCCATGCTATACTACGCAAGTCTCAGTAGGGTGTCAACTTTCTACTCGAACAAAACCAAACACCCTTGCCCTGCCCCCTGCCCTGCCCCTCATCTGAGGCCCCACCCCTTCCCTGCCCCTTCTCCGAGGCCCCAACCCCTGTCACTCTATCCCCCCCTCCCTCCGTCACTCGCTCTCCCCACCCTCACTCATTTTCACCAGACTGGCTCAGGGGGTTGGGGTGCGGGAGGGGGTGAGGGCTCCGCCCAGGGGTGAAGGCTCCAGGGTGGGGCCATAAATGAGGAGTTCAGGGTGCAGGAGGGAGCTCCAGGCTGAGGCAGTGGGTTGGGATGCGAGAGTGGGTGAGAGTTCTGACTGGGGGTGCAGGGCCAGGGTTGAGGGGTTTGGGGTGCAGGAGGGGGCTCCAGTCTGGGGGGTGGAGCCAAGGGGTTTGGAGTATGAGAGGGGGCTCTGGGCTGAGGCAGGAGGTTGGGGTGCAGGCGGGGGTATGGGCTCTGGGCTGGGGGTGCAGGTTCTGGGGTGGGGCCAGAAATGAAGGGTTCGGAGTATGGGAGAGGGCTCTGGATTGGGGCAAGGGGTTGGGATGCAGGGCAGAGGGGTGAGGGCTCTGGCTGGGGGTACGGGCTCTGGTGTGGGTCTGGAGATGAGGGGTTTGCGGTGTAGGAGGGTGCTCCAGGCTGGGACTGAGGGGTTTGGAGGGCGGGAGGGGGATCAGGGCTGGGGCAGGGGGTTGGGACACAGAAGCGGGGCAGGCTCCGGGCGGCCTTACCTCAAGCAGCTCCCGGAAGCAGCAGCATGTCCCCTCGTCCAGCTCCTATGTTGAAGTGTGGCCAGGCGGCTCTGTGCACTGCCCTGTCTGCAGGCGCCACCTATGCAACTCCCATTGGCTGCTGTTCCCAGCCAATGGCAGCTGCAGAGCCGACACTTGGGGCGGGGACACGTAGGAGCTGGAGGAAGGACCTGCCGCTGCTTCCAGGAGCCACAGGGAGCCTGCCTTAGCCCCGCTGCACCGTCAACCGGACTTTTAACGGCCCAGTCAGCAGTGCTGACCAGAGCCACCAAGGTCCCTTTTCAACCAGACGATCTGGTCAAAAAATGAACTAGTTTATAATTACGGTCTACAAGCAATGCCGAATCCCACAACCAGAATACTCCATGCAGTTTGGGGCTTAGTACCATAAAAATGCTGCTAAACTGGAGGAGATCCAAAGAATGGCAATGATAACAATATAAGGCTTAGAAAGCATTATGCAGCATACTCCCCCCAGAATGAAGAATCACTAACTCCTCTCAATAAAGAGCAGCTGGGGACAGTGAATTCTTACCATGCTACCAAAGTTGGTGGAGAAGAAGTCATAAGACAGTATGGAAAGGAAGACATCTAAGCACAGCTGGGTATACTCCATGTGAACATGCCACTGTTTTCCAGACCTGTCCACTCCACAACCTGGCTAGTTCCATGATCTCAGAGGCAGAAGTGAGATAACTTGAGGACCATATAGCACCAATGAAATCACAGTGTTTCCATTCATTTACTCCCCTCTGTGCACTTTTGTTTAAGAGGGCAGTATATGGCAAGGGTCAGGAAATGCACAGTAAAGTTTCCCTCTGGCTGAATTGCACGTCTTTTATGTTTTATGGTATGTATTCTATGCCATGAATGGTAACATGTTAAGCAGAGCTGGTCAAAAATTTTCATTGTCAAAGTTTCAGGACAAATGGCCTCATATGAAACTATGCTTTTACAAAAATCTTTAATTTTTTTCCCAAACTTTTCCTTTTTTATCCAAACAGAAAACTTTAAAATTTCAGTGTTTTGTTTTTTCTGCTTTCTTCCATTGAATGCTTTAGAAAAACTGTCTAGTGGGTTTTTCACTTTTTCATTTTTCTTTTACCACAAGAACTTTTTTAAAACTTCCTCAAGTTTGGAAAAGTTAGGAGTAGCAAAGTAAAATATGGAAAATAAAACAAAACACTGGACATTCATTTTTTGCACCCACCCTCAAAAAGGAAAAATGGGGTTGGGTGAGAGAGAAAGGTAGAAAAAACATTTTAAAACTATAAAATTTCAAATATTCAAAATTGTTCATAAAAATATTTAGTGAAAAATTTTGGAAAAAATTAAAATGTGTGAGATTAGAAGCAATTTTGTAATTTTGAAAATTTTCACATTTATTTTCCATTTTTGACCAGCTGCAATGTTAAGTTACACATTTACCAAAACATTACATATGCATAACATAGGCAAGTTAACACTGCTGTTGAAGCCCCATCTTCTGCAGTTTGTAGCTTTTTGTTATTTCAGCAGTGTAACCATAATACTGTAATAACATAGGTTGTTTGCCAGAGGAAAGAAAAAATACTTGCCATGTAATTCCTTAATATCATAACTGAACTAAATACAATGTGTGTGATGCTTTTACCTTTTTTCTCTACCTCTCTTTTAAAAAAAAATTTATTTCAATGGGGGGGGGCGGTTCTGGGCAGGCAGAGGGGGAGGTTCAGATAAATTAGTGAATTTATTTTTATTTAGAAATTTACATTTATCTAATTTGGAGAAACTTCAGTTTTCAATTTTATGTGAAATCTGCAACTGCTGTGTCTCTAACAGTAGCCAATAAAAGATTAAAAAATTACATCCTAATTGTAAATACATACTCATTGCTCTCATGTTGGTGTGGATTAATTAGTTTAATTAGTCTGGTGGATATAACCAAGCCCAAAATGTCCCCTACAGTTTAGAACAAACAAGCCTATAATACATGCACCTTAATCATGTAACCAGCAAACAAGGGATTTATCCTTATATGTGATAGTTTAAATAAATTTAGATTTTTTCATCATTTGATTGAGAAATACAGAATGTTAACAAATTTTTAGATCTTAGTTTGCTAATCAAATCTACAATATATCAAGTTATGAATACTAAATGCATTTTGAGTTATTTCTGCAGAGCATCAATGGTTATTAAACATATATAGGATTATATTTTGACAAATACATGTATTTTCTGTTTATGTGGTGGATCATATACTACTATGCAATTTTGGAATGTACTGTAATATTTGTTATTGGTGTGCCAGTGATTTTTATAAGATAACAATGCTTTTTAGAGCTTTTTATTTTATTATAAAATATAAAGGTTCAGTCCTAAAGCCACTTATTATTCCTTACATTTCTAAATGTAATGTGAATGAAGTTATGCACATACATAAGTTTTTGCACTACTGCATCCTAAAATGTGAAATATATATCCATTACTTTAAAACTTAGTATTTATTTTTTTTAAAATCACTTTTAAGAGACACTACACAAAATAGTAAACTTCACATGCCATAAAAATCACACACGCCTTGTACTTTCAAGGTTCTGATCATATAAAAACCAAGGTTAAAACCTCAACATGAAAATACTTAATAATGAAATCTTACAGGAAAAATTATGATTATGCATTTATAATTCCCCTATAATACTCATTACTAAACATGTGTGTATCTATATTATATTTAATGTGGAAACAAACAAAACATGATATTTTGAACAGGTGGACCTTTAAAAAAGATTCTAATTATTCTTATACTGTTAAAATTATTTTAATTTTGCATCTCAGCAGATACACATTTGTATGCTGGAAACAGGTGTTCATCAAAAGGAGATGATAAAGAGATACCGCAGTCAAGGCTTGGAACCTAGCCTGCATGGTGTGATGACAGATAAATTAGAAAAATCCTGCTAAACATCTCTCTACTTCAGAAGGAGATTACACCTTTTTAAAAAGGCAAAACATGCAGTTCAATTACTTATTGTCTTGGCATGTGGTTGTGATGAAAGAAGAAGTCTTAAACATCAATAGAGCTAAACTAACTTCCCAGATGGGCTTCAGAAGAGGGAAACCTACAGCAATCCACCTGCACATAAAGCAACTTTTTTCTATTTCAAATGAAAGAAATGTTTCCTCACCCTCTCATTCAAACTGTCCTTTTATCTTAAATGGCTATTTGATATGCAATATATGGGGGAGGGAGTTTAAACAAAAAAAAGAGAAAAACTTTACAGAACTAAAATATCATTGTCTCTAGGATTACATCTCTGTACCTAATTCTCCTATCTCTCTGGTATCTGAGCACCAGCATAATACTCTATGTCTGTGCACTCCATTTTATGTGAAATTTGCAACTAATGTGTCTCTGAAGCTTTATAAGGACATGACATGAAAAGTAAAATGAAGGTAATTTTATCTAATACCATTTTATCTAATACCAGTTGACCAGAATGCTTTCTAATTGCTTGCAACAAATTGCTGCTAGAATCCTGAAGCATTTCAAATTGTTGTAGAAAGAAACCAAAAAGTTTTATTCTCTAGCCCAGAATTCATATCTGAGTTCTCAAGTTACAGGCTATAATTACAAAATAATCTTCAGTGAGGGCGACATATATGGGGTCGGGGTGGGGATGGAATCTTTCTCCCTCTGTATTTTGTACAGTCTGAAGGCATTGTTTTTAGCTGTTATTATTTGAATATGGCACATTCAGGAAGCTGTTCAGTTTTATTTCTGCTTCCCTGTGTAGATCACAATAGAGGTGGATGGGAAATGGCAGGGAAATTATCTCATGGAAAAAGAGAAAGAACAGGATGCTTCTGTTTAAACAAATGTCTCTTTGTGTTCTAAGTTTCAATGCAGAAGTCATTGTGCACTGGAATTCAATATATACATTAGTATAATGCAATATTTATGTCAAAAGATGACCTCACATGTATTACAATTACAGGTATCCAGTAATAAGTGAAGAAAGTGAACAAAGAAACCTGCCAAGAGAAAATTCTGGTAACCTAAGCCAGTTTTTCTTTGTCCACTTATTACTGGTTATCTGTAATACCACATCTTGTGCATGAACAGAATTGATTTCTAAGAGAGAATACTTTACATTTGTGCAGCCCCTGAAGTCAATGGGTGACACAGATTATACCTGAGCACCTGCTTTGGTATGCAGAACCTTTGCTACTGAGATGGAAAGAATCCAGCTTGAATCTCAGATCCCAAGCCCTTGTAGACAGACATGGAAATTGAGTGAGACAGTGAACACACAACCCAATAATGCTTTTTCAAAAGAAAGAGCGAGACAGACACAGTCACTACGAACAGACAATCTGCTGTAGCTATATGCACCAGAAATGTTTTCCCCCCTTCTTGTTCTGGGCTGATCTCCATGGGCCGCCGTTCCATGTTAAAGATGAGGATAGTAGCAATCAATTAGCGGCAACCCCAAGTTCCAGACAAGATGCCAATGCAGCCCTCAATTGGGCAAAATTTGGATGCCCTTGACTTAAGCTTTCTAAGCCTTTGCAGTTCCAGTTCAGGAGATTATTATAATTCCTAAAGCTCATATTTCTCAGAATATTTTTTTTGTTTGATGCTCATGATGTTAATAAAACTGAACAAAACCCAACTGTTTCAGTTCCCACTATTTCAAAGAATGAAGTCTGACATAGGGACTCCTATGCTTCATACCAAACAGAATCAGAACGAAGCCCAGCAACACATTCCTGCTTCATAAGTAAATTTGTGAAATTCACCATCCACATCTAGCCCACTAGTATCTACCTCACACTACAGAAGGACCTAGCTTATGCCAGCTTCTTGATTGGGGTGTCAACCTTCTAACCCTATTTCTCCTTACTGCCTTGAGGAGTGTGTCTCTCAATGTCTTGGTCTCCTTTCTGTTGTTAAGGAACGAAATGGCAAGCCTTCTCTCTTGAGAGTGAGCAACTCTGCCTGGCCTCCTCCAAGCCCAAATTCAGAGTACCCCTAAAGTATCTCTCTTCCCTGGGCTGCCTTCTCCTTTCCTCTCACCACTCAAAACATCTATCCTAGTCTAGGCCACCCTCTTCCCCCACCTTCCCATAAACAGACAACACCACTCTCCTCACACATTTCAGTGATATTCTTACAAACAAACGCACACATTCTTCTCTGAAGGCCCCTCCCATTTTCCACACTCCACAGAGACATCTCTCCTTGGGGCTTTCCCACTATCTCTTCTTTCTCCTATTAGTGTTACATGTTAAATGTCAACAGTGTGTCCAAAGCTGTATGAAGAACAATAAAAAGAACAGTCCACAACCTGAGATGCTCACATAACTCACTAGCACAGCATGTGTTGTGTTCTCCTCTAGTGGCTGGTATGCACTACTAGAGTATAACAGCCTAATGCTTCTAAAAAGAGTGGAGTTGTTCCTTTAACTCAGGAGATGAAGATCTATACTGAAGGCCCTCTACACAAACCCTGCCAATAACCTGTGAGTGGGGGAAAGAAGAGGCAGTCATTACAGTCTCAGTGAAAGGCCCTGGTCCTGCAATTTACAATGTGCATGCGAATCACCGTTCCAGCGTGGAGCTCTTGATTTCGATAGACTTCATTGGGGCTCTGAATGGGTTCAACGGTCCACTGCATGTTGTAAATTACAGGATCAGGTCCCAAAAGATGTGTTCAGTGGCTAAGCAGAGGACTTCGTCTCTGAACTTTCTTTGCTTAGTTTTCCCTTCTCAGTGCCCTCATTTTAACCTCGAACCCTGTACCCACGTCCCTGTTTGTTTATTTTTTGTCCCCAGTTCTCAGCTGATGTCTGAGTTCTGTGGCCACTCCCTCACCTGAAGCAGTGGGCTTTCCACTGCTTTGATGGCTCTGCCCATCTATCCCAGTCATCAAGTAGTATGCCACTTTCACAAACATTAAATTCATATAAAAACCTGAGAAAAATTCTTGGTTTTAAGAGTTTCTATAATTATTTTTTAAAAAGCTGAAGGCAGTGTCCACTTTTATATTAATTGTTTCGTAACCTTTGGGCTCAGCTATTAAAACATAATAATACAATGCAATGCTGCAAAATTACATGTCTAGCACACAAATCAGAAAGAAGATAAAAAACAGGCAATGTTTTGTTCCCTAAAACTTGTGTACATGTCAGAGTCATGGAACACTGGTAGGATATGAGCCCATATTTAATAAACTAAATGGATCTGCTAATCAGTAAATTCATGTTAATAGAAAACTACAAACAGTCACCAGAGAACTAATTTGCAAAGCCTGTTGTACAGTCAAATATTATGATAAGATACAGGAAAGCATGAGCTTGGCCTAATACTGTTCAGCAAACAGCTTCTGATTTGCAAAATAAGCAAGCATAATATCAATTTGAAGTTTAAAATATACCTATCTAAGCCTGTCATTGGGGTGATTGAGAGTTATCCATTTAAAACTAATAGACAAACAAGACACTGGCTCTCCTATTTTGCTGGGGTGACGCAGTGACTGGGAGTGCTGTTCCTTTGCATTATTCTTGCTCAGTGCATATGTAACTAAAAATAAACATCAGCTCTAGTTCCTTTGACAAAACCACCCTAGATAAATATTTCTCGCCTTTCTGACTTCTCAGAGCATCATCACATCCCGAAAAATTGTTTTTTCCATAGTAAAAATTCTAACATTGTGTAATAAAAAAAAAACAATGATTATTTAAGTTTGTGCATGCCATCAGTTGGACTGCTACAAACACACAAGCTTGCTTTGTTTAGGGCTGCAAAAAAACCTGCATATTTGACATAATTTTATTTTGCGTTAGATTTCTGTGCCTTTGAAATAGTCAGTTGGAACTTATCGCAAATGTCTTTTCAAAACAGAGGAATCCTCCACTAGCAGCCACATGGCACTCTCTACATACTCGGACCAGACATTATGGTAGGATTTTCAAAAGTGCCCAGCACTGGCCTAACACCCACTGACTTCAACTGGAGCAGAGTTAGGCCAACACCGAGTGCTTCTGAAAATCTCATCCTACAAGCACATGCACGACTTTACCCAGATGCTGCCTTCTCTCAGTCTGCCATTCTGCCTTGATCTGTCTTCTCACTTCATTTTGCTCTCCCCATCACGTTCTGAGGGTGGACTGCTGGCTACTTCACATCAGTCAGTCTTCAGGCAACATGATTCCTTGTTTGCTTGAGTATGGAAAATTTGAATTCGCTGCAAATATGTCTTCTTATAACCAATGAAATTTTCAAGTCCTGAATTTTCCCCACTTGGGTACAGAGTATGTGTAGGTTTCTAATTTTCGAGGGTTAAAAATCTGTCAGTACCTTGATTGGATCTCTGATGCACTTCCAGGTCTTATATAATGATAAATTTTCCCTGTTTCCTCAGGAGCCTCACAATCTCAGAAGTCCACTCCCAGGACCCTGAGCGACTGCCTGAATCTCTTGCAATTCTGGAGTCCAGGAGATTGGTACAGAGACTGTGTGCACACTTTGGCAGTGTCCATTTCCTCGCTCTTTCACCAACTACAGAGCCACTCATAAAGATGCTGCTGCTGCTCCACAGAACACAGAGGGGGCTCAGCAGGCAGCAGACAGGAAAGGAAGCAACAGGCTGCTGCCTGGAGTAAAAGGGAAGTAATCCCATGATCCAAACCCTCACTCCTAATTATTTTCCCAATACCCATCCACACCTCCCATTACTCACCCGTAACTCCCACTGATACTAAGAAGGAGTGTAGTCCAGTTTGAGGTTAGAGCATCAGATTTAGAGTCTAGATTCTATTCTCTGCTCTGCCAATGACTTGCTGTGAACCCTTTAACTACTCTGTACCTCAGTTTATCAGTCTGTAAAATGGCTACATGATAAGAGTGTTGTAAGGTTTAATTAAGTTTCTAAATAAGTGCTTTGAGGTGCTCAGATAAAAGAAGATATGTGTCAAATTATTATTAAGGGGAGAATATACCCAGGAGCAGAGCTGGATCAGGAAAAAATCCATAGCAAATTTTGATGAAAACAAAATATGGAAAAATCTTTGCAGCAAAAAAAATTATTAAAACCTTGATTTGGAAATACCACTATGGCCCCTCATGGGAACTGTACTTTGGATTCCTCATGTCTATTGACCAACTCTCTAGCCAGACTACAAATCCCCTGCACCCTGGCTGAGTTGACATGTTGCACTATCAGAGTCCCTGGTCCTGGTGCATCATAGGAAATGTCATCTAGTTGGGGAACTTGGTCCATGGGAGCATGAGCCCTCCACCAGAGTGAAAGAGAGGAAATCCTTCAAACAGAGTTAACTGAAATATGAGGCCATTAATTTTTCATAATTCAAGCTGTCGTTATAAATAAATTTTAAAATATTAATTAAGGTTGGCTTGACTTGCAAAATTTGGATCCAGTTCTGGGTTGCCATTCTAAATATTCCCCCAAGTGAAGATCATTAGGAGACAGTTATCTTGTTAAAAACTGACTGTACAATAGAGAAAACGGTGGTACCTCAGCGCTGTTCAGGACAAGAAGTGAATAGCCTCTACAGTTGATGATTATCCTGCAAGGGGTTCAGCTAGAATGTTAATGCCAGAGGTTCCCTCCATGCCTGAGGACAGGTGTATCACTATCTGAGAGATGCTCAGACTCCTTTAAATTCAGTGTTAAAAAACACTTATTCCAAATGCTAGCTACTGGTTAGAATGTCTTAGCGCACAGGTTAAGCATAAAATGTCCCAAACAGTTATGATGGGCAAACTTATCATTAATTACAAGATAACAGTAGGAAACTTAAATGTTTTTTTTTGTTTTGTTTTGTTTTTTGGGTAAATGCAAACAAAGCAAAAGCTTCCAGTGATACTTGATTTTTCCAGTGAGGTGAGTCTTTCAGATGTGAATCTATGAACACTGCCTGTTTGAAGATAGATTTTATATACAAATTTGAAGTGATCTGATTCATTCTTACAAACGTTTTGTGCTAGTAAAGGAAGGTAGGATACTTAACTGTTTTCCAGTGCTCAAAACCAAACATTATTGTTCTTCAGAGAGAGTAAAAACTGATTTTATGTATATAATATTAGATGTTCTATAAACTGCAATATATCCAAATTATACAACTGGGTATGCTGAAAGAACAACAATAATAATGTTTAGCACTTATTTAAGTGCTATCACCAGAACACTTCACAAACAATGGCAAAACTCTGGCAAAATCCTGCTCTGACTGGCTTCAGTGATACTAGACGTGAACCCACGAAGGGCCTAATCATGCAAGGTTGTAGGCCCTTGCTACAGAGGCTCTCAGCGCCTTGTAGAATCAGGCCTTAATTAGTTTGCCAATGACCACAGAAGGAATCAGTGTCAGAGCTGGAATCAGAAGTCATGAATTCCCAGCTTAGAGGCCTGTTCTCAGACCAAAAGACCCTATTCTTCTCAAGGGGGAAGAGTTCAAAGTAAATGAATTACTTTTTATTTTTAGGGGGAAAAAAACAATTACCTGCCCTTAAAAATTGATTCTCCTGACAGTTTTTTAAACTCCCTTAAATTAACACTTTCTATTGCCCTTTCCATCATCCAGCAAACTGTAGGCCTTGTTATGTTTCCACTGAACTCAAAAGGATTTTTGCCATTGATATCCATGGGAACAGGACAGGGTCCAACTGGTCTGAGCTTAAAAGGAGCTTAAGTCAATGAGAGATCCAGCTACTCAGAAGCTCTGAGAATCCGGCCCAATGGTTCCCACAGCTGGGGTGCCCAGGTGTCTGGTTGTCAACCGAAATACCCAGTCAAAAAGGGACCCTGGCAGCTCCAGTCACCACCGCCAACCACTCCATTAGAGGTCCGGTCAGCAGTGCTGTGGCGCTAAGGCAGGCTAGTCCCTACCTGTCTTGGGGCACCACGTTGTGTCCCGGAAGCAGCCAGCAGGTCCAGCTCTTAGGCGGGGGGACCACGGGGCTCTGCGCGCTACCCCCACCCCGAGCACTGGGTCTGAACTCCCACTGACCGGTTCCCGGCCAATAGGAGCTGGGTGTGTGTGTGCCTGTGGGCGAGAGCAGCGCGTGGATCTTCCTACCCCCCTGCATCTACTAGCACCAGACCTGCTGGCTGCTTGTAGGGCACACACAACATGGTGTCAGGACAGGCAGGAACCCTGCCTTAACCTCGCTGCGCCACTGACTGGGAGCCGTTCGAGGTAAGCCTGTGCCCCAACCTCCTGGCCCAGCACTGAGCCCCCCACCAACCCAGAGCCCCCTCCTGTACCCCAAACCCCTCATCCTCACCCTATAGCCCTGACCCCCTCCTGAACCCCAACTCCCTGCCTCAACCCACAGCCCCCTCTCACACTCTGAATCTCTCAGCCCTATCCCCCAGCCTGTAGATCCCTTCTGCATCCCAAACCCCTCATCCCCAGCCCGACCCCAGAGCCCCCACCCCCAGCCGGAGCCCTCTCCCTCTCCCACTCCCACACCTCAAGCCCCTGCCCCAGCCCAGTGAAAGTGATTGAGGGTGAGGGAGAGCAAGCTACCAAGGGAGGGGGAATGTAGTGAGTGGGGGCGGAGCCTCAGGGAAGGGGTGGGTAAGGGGGTGGGGCCTCAGGGAAGACTAGGGTGTTCGGTTTTGTGCGATTAGAAAGTTGGCAACCCTACCCACAGCCTGGATAATTTTCTTCACTTGATTCCAAGTAGCATGTACCACAATTCAGTGCATGATGCAACATAATCTCCTATAGTCCAAGCATCAGACAGCAAGCTACTTGTGATTTATACCATAAACAGTATACTATGACTGCAAATTACTCATATAAACATTTATATCCTGTAGTAAATAAGTCAACCAGTTCATACCCCACTCAATTAGCATAGCCCTCCTCTCTGTCCCTAACCAGAACATTGTGTTTGGTGCAAGAACCTTCTCCTTTGAAGGTCTTGCTGTCTTAAACAGCCTCTCTGTAACACTCAGCCGCATTGAGTCGTCATCACTTTTCAAATCTTAGCTAGCAACATATTTTTCTTCTTGGCGTATATCTCTCAATCCTATTTCTGCTATTACTTATCTCCAACTGTATTATCCCACCCTGCAAAGTGCTGTAGGACAGAGCTTGTAGGAAAAACTGCACAAAATAAAATGCTCTGTACTATACTAAGCCAAAAATGTGCTATGCAGTCTACAATATAAATGAAGTAGATGTTTCTTAGAACTCTTTTCACGTGCCGTTCCTTGGTAAGTCTGCCACTTCATCATGTTACAGGTTTTAATAACACTTAAACAGTAATTATGATAAAACAAAAATGGAAGTAACAATTTTCAGGTATGCAAATTGGTCTTAAAAATCTCTGCATTGGAAAACATTTTTAGACTTTTCACAGAGAAAAAGTAGCTTCCTCATTCATCAAGAATTTAGATGCTATTTAGTTTTGCTTCAGTGTGCTGTATTCTGCTGCTTGTTTAAGGATGGCATTATTTAACAGGACTTTAATTACATTCAGTTTTAACCCTATAATGGCAAGGGTCAATTAATTTTAACTCAGAGCTTGCAGATCTATGCTTGTTAAATAAATAAAATAAAAAAAAATCAGTGTTAGTTTGGAAAGGGAAATAACTTTACAGTCTTTTAGGGACAATAAAATTACCTCTAATCCTTTTGGGAATTCAAATGGCAATAAAATGAAAGTGAATAGAGATTAACACATTGTAAATCCATTTAGAACCAGGCAATGTTTACTCAAGGATTTGCTATTGCCTGTTACTATTCTGTCAGTGTTTAATTGCACTATTTTGCCAAGATGCCATCTGAAGAGGTTAACTCTGTTTCTTACAAATATAATTCAATTGATTAAAACTTGACAACATGATTTAATCAAGGGCAAGACCATGTACTGAGACGTTATGGATAACATGGAGTTTTAGAGGATTTCCCATTGACAATTTGGTAGAATATGAACAGACCCTGGAATATCTAAGAGAATGTTTCAAGTGAAAATTGTCCTGCGTGTTCATATTACTGAATTTGAAATGGAGGGGGTGGGGCAAATCTTGTGCACTTTTAAAAAGCTATTTGCTGGAGTCCAGAACAGCTTTTTCCTTACCGCTCAGTTATAATACAAACTGCACTCGCATGGAGGCCAACAGCCAGCAAAAACATTTTTCCATTTTAACGCCTTTAGATGATCAAAGCATAAGCTTAATATAATCAGCTCAAATCCATTTACCAGTGAGCCTACCACTGTGCCCAGGGACTGTTTTCCTTTCCAGCCCTATCTATTCTGGAACAGGTGCTATAATAGTAAATTAATTAGTCTGTGGAGATGCACCTTGTTCTCCATCTCCACAGGCCTCTTGTGGGTCAGGGCCTTGAGGAAAATGCCATCTGGGCAGCGTTTCCCCAAGAGAAACAATCAAAGCCTACAGATTGCAGACTACAGAGGAGGGTTCATATGACAATTAACCTTATTAGTCTTTTTTTTTTTTAACAGTTTATAGTGTGTCAACACGTTAGCTCTATAAATAATCTGCTTCAGAAAATCATCAGTGCAACTAATTCAAAGAAATGGTTCCTCAATAAAAATCCTCTGATGAAAAGATAGATGCTTATTCAGAGACAATAAAGCTCATGGGTAATCAGCATTTAATTGTAGTTTACATGCATGAAGAAATACCACACACAGCAGTTATAGGATACCTGTTCTAAAAACTTAATGTATTTTTACAGTCTAAGTGGACAATTTTTCTCTTCCTTAAAAGATTTTATAAACTCTTGAGTGCAGGGCTTAATACTTACAAGGTACCTCTGAAGTACTATATCAGATTTTAGAAGGATTTCTTTCTCTTAAATATTTGATTATGACTATTTTCTCCAGCACAGTTTTGTAAAAGAACCTAATATTAGTGGGCTCTGAACTGAAATCAATAGATTTCACAAAAGATATCAACTTCCTAGTCATAAACTTGACAGATATTAAGAGAGTCGTTGTTGATTCACTTTAGGTCCAAATCTTAGGTTTTGTGAAAAACAAGAATTCATAAAACTTAAAGTAAACAGAAAATTTTAATTTTTTTTAAACTTACAATGAAAATTGATTTTTTTGTTTTGAGTTCAGGATTCCCTGTTAATGTGTTCACCGCAAACACGGAAGTGTGTGCTAGTGCTTGATATTTATAAAGGGGCACTAATGTGAAATTGACTATAAGGAACAAAATTTGGTACCTGTTTTCCGTGCCTAAGTTGAATGAAGTACAGAAAATAAATACACATCATAGAAAAATGTACACTAGTTTTTATGGTTTCTTTCAATTTTAAAAATAGAGATAAGTAGCTAAAATGATTTTTTCTAATGTGTGATTTTAGAAGATAATGTCCCCTTTACATATTTTCACTAGACAATTAAACTACTTTAATTTGCATAAGAGATATATCTGGATGAGCAGTTCCTAAAAAGTTTTTGATAATTTTTGTCTTTCTGCTTGTAAGTTACCTGTGAATAGCCTGCAATTTTCTTAATTTTATTTATTGTTCAACCTTATTGAGCACATCATTTCTATGAAAAACATTTATTCTTAGACTTTTCACATATAGTTTGTTGCATTTAATATCTGAGATACTTTCATTGGACACCTATGTCATATGGTGTGTTTCTGTTCCCTGACTGGACGAATCACTTTTATAGTCAGATTTTCAGTGTGAATACTCACAGTTAGAAACAGTTACTTTCCATGAAAATTCTGCAATAAGTGCTTAAAATTCATTATTTTGGCAAAAATCTCTGCCAGTAAATTGTTTGCTAGAATCGTCATGGAAAGCAACTCAAAGGAAAGGGAACACAGTAAAGCAAATTTAAATTCAAATAAGTATTCAATATAAACGTATTGCGATATTCATCAATTTCTAACAGCAACTAGAATGAAAACGTTATAAAACACATTTTAGTGTTAACCCTCAAGTTCCTTCACAATTCTAGTTGTCAGGGGGAAACCAACATATCGAATGCCCCCTCCTATATAATCATACTATCATACCTGCTTCCCTGCCTACTCCCTGTTTGCCAATTGATTTATTACTATAAGCACCATCTTAATCTATCCACTAGTGGTCATCTAAAGTGTGTTACTTCACATATATTCTGAGTACCTAGCTGCTTATTTAATTGTGCATATTCTGTAATAAACCCTTGAAAGCAGAAAATTATGTTTTTATCATGTTTTAAATATTTCTGAGTTTTTAATATTTCTTTCCTCCTTCTTATCCCCTGATGTAAAAATGAAACGACACCCACTGCTTTGTATTAGAGAGAGAAAAAGAGAGAGGGAGAGAGAAAGAATCCAGATTCCAAACCTTGGGAAGTAGTCTTCCATTGCCAGTATCTAAATGATTCTGAAGTCATTATTTAGTTAATAATATGTTTGGACACTCATGGATAACGTGGGCTGCTTTGTCTTCTTGAACTCTCTTTCCACTGACTCACATTTGGGTATAAAGTATTTGCAAACTGTAACTGTTTGACATTGAAGTCCATGAGCTATCTCTACGCAGCAGCCTGTTTGATTACACATTAAGGTAGTCCCAACTGGTTAGATGAGAGCTGGGTAAATGATTCTCTTCCTAAGTATGAACAGCTTCAGCCAGTATATCTACAAAAGTATTATACATGTAGAAGGCTAGTAATGCATGTATATAGCTCCCACTGACTAGAAAGAGAGCTGCAGACACAAATGTGTGGCCAGAATTTACCTTGCATGTATTCACTTAACTCTGACCTTTTAACTTTTACAACCCTTCTCCAATTTTGCTGTAATAAAAACTTAAATAGTTGTTCACAGCTACTGAAAACTGATTTATCGCCTGTTGACAAGTAGAGCTGATGACAAAGAATTCAATGCAAACCCCTTTCATTTCTTAAGCTGTGTTTCATCTGCTTGATCACTTTTAAATCTGATTTAACATTTGAAATGATTTTTTGCAATTTGTAAAATATTTGTTTAACTTTCTGTTGTTGTTAAACGGTGAATCTTGGTCCAGCCTATCACAATGCAGTGCCACATGGGAAATTTAGAGTTTGGGTGCCAAGTTCATGTGTTGGCAGAGGGTGGGGGAATTGTAACAGCCACACATTAAAGCCCCAATCTGGCATTGTGATTCATGCAGGCAGAATGCTACACTTGCTCTGAACCCCATTAAAGTCAATGGGGCTCTGTGTGGGCTCAGCAGTGCACCTGCCCACTGTCAACTGCAGGATTGGGAACTATGATGCCTGGTGGGGAAAGGAGTGCTTTGCATCACTCTCTAATGACTCTGTGTCACAGTTCCAGGGTAACTTCACCTGTATCCCCCCCATCATGGCCCCTTGAGGGCACCCGCTTATGATTTCCAGCTCCCAGCTGTCACCTCTCTTGAACGGAGAACCGGGTCTCTCTCCCTCCTGACTGAGGTTTTAAGGATGTACAGCTCCCTGCCTTACACTGTGATAACCCCAGCAAAGCAATCTGCCTAAAGACCAGCATCTGTGCTTTGTTTTCGCTCTCTGAGGCTTATGAACAGTGCTTAATTTGTGCCAGGGCTTAGCCTCAGCACCTCTAGGCTTCGCAGTTCTTAGACCCGGCACCTCTAGGCTTGGCAGTTCTTAGCCCTGGCACATTTGGGCTTGCTGAGTCAGTTATGAAAGTAAAAAACATTTCTTGAGCCCCAGCACTTTTCATTACAAATTAAGCAATGGGTATGAACAGTGTATTGCCACACAGCTCGTTCTAAGCAAGCACATTGATTCTTAAGGTAAAAGCATTACAGAGAAAATAAACAAAAAACCCAAAAGACTGTATATGCATTCTAAAAGCCTACCAGTGGTCACCCATGGGTCGTATTGGGCACTACTAGGTCAAAGTCTTTCCAACCTTTCCACAAGGGTTGGGTCCCCCTGCCAGACACTCCTGTCTATTTGCTAGAGCCGAAAAAAGGCCCCAAGTCAGATTAAAAACAGCCTTTTTTTTTTTTTTTGCCAAAAGCCATTTCTTTGTTGGTCTCTGGAAAACCCACTTTGAACCAGTATGCGGCTAGCCTTCCCAGAGGGTGGCTCCTCTCTGGAGGTGTTTACAATCTACAAGATTCAGTTTATCATTCCCCCACACACACACACACTCTTTTTGGTTCCTAAAGGAACTGTGATAACCCTCCCACCTCCCACCCAAAGTTATATACAACCCTAGCCCACAGTGATACATAAACGTCATACACTATAGTCCCCAGAGATTTTGCATGTGGTTAAAATATCTGTCACACCCTACACCTCTGGAAAATGTACAAAATTGCATTAGTTTGATGTGTAAGAAGATACAAACCCCTCCTCAGAGAGAAGAGCATTTGCCATCAGACTGGGTAGGTTCTTCTGCACCTCCTCCCCTACCTTTTTTTTTAAATCAGCTCTGATATTGGCTCTTGAGTAAAGAAGGGTAAAAACTGGATGGACATTTAAGGATGGCATTTCCTAGTTTTTCTTAGAAAATTAAATATGAAATTAAAAAAATAATATATTTAACACTTCAGGTCAACCACTGAAAAATGTGTTAGTGACCATACCAAAGACACACACAAAAAAACCCCACAAGAATTCTCAAATATCAAAAAATGATGCCAACAAAATATATGGGGGAATAGAATTCAGGATCTTGCGACTCCCAACCCATCTGCAAAATAGGGATAATAGCATTTCCCTATCTTACAGAGGTGGTAGCAGGTACTCGGCTACTAGGATGATGGGGGGCATATAAGGACCTTAGATGGATAGTGGCTCCCAGCAGCCTACTGTAATAGATCTTTTGATATTGACAAGGAGGAAGACAGGCTTATCCATTGGTGACACGGAGAGACGGTCGGGATCATTACAAATGTCATTTATCTGTTGGAATCATTTCCTCTATATGTTACTGTGCTAGCGAAACAGATAGACCAGCAGGGGAAGTTAACAGATGCATCCAGAAGAGAAGAGACACACTAGGGGAACACAGTGAAGCAGCCGTAAGAGATGAACTACAATGAGCAAGCTTACTGAAGCAGCTGGAAGAGGAGATGAGCTACAAGGGACAGAACTCCGTGAAACAACTGGAAGAGATGAGAAGCACTAGAGGAGCTGGTAACAGCCTTCAAGCACTCCGCCCACTAAAAAACAACTTAATACATTGAATTTCCCTTACTATTTTTAAGTATTATATTCAGGTCAGCATTTAATAAAGTATTCTCAAGGTGATGATGTACTTTACTCTTGCAAGCAGAACTGCTGCATGCTGATATGACAATCTGCACATGGCAGAGTTGTTGGGAACTTCAGTGAGCGATGTAATCAGGGAATCCAACACACAAGCCCACATATTCTTCTGTGGTAGACAACTTCTTTCCTGTCCACCACTAGCAAGAATCATCAGACCAGATCCTTCACTGGTATAAATCATCATAGCTCCACTGAATTCAGTGTAGTTAAAGTGATTTTCACCAGATGAGCGTTTGACTCAGCCTGTGTGACCTGCCATATGAGATCACACCAATGGTCCATACTCTAGCAGTGGCCTTTGCCTGGTGCCACATAGTTGGTGGGAATAGCTGGGTGACTATTGCCCTCTAGTCACATAAAAAGTGTGGGAAAACATCCTGGAGACCCCAAAACACATGATTTTTTGTTCCATTTACAGTACCTTAAACATGACCCACACTTAGACCTTCACCTTTTTCTCCTGATATGGTAGAGAAATCTAGACATTTACTTCCATTTCCAAGTGCCCGTCTAAATGAGCTCCAAAAAGCTGTCTTTTTGTTCTGTGGGACCCTCGTCCATGTCTGGAGCAACTAGTTGCTACCACAACACACACAAACAACAATTAATACTGAATAATAAAGAGAGTCTCCAAGTGGATGAACACCCTGCCACATACATGTATATATTTTGGCGATGATGGTGAGGAATATGATATAAATGTTGACTAGATAAACAATTAGATATAAGCCATCATCTGATATGCCTCTGATGTGATGGAATGTGAACGTTAGTAGCTTTCCATTCTTGTTTGTGACATGATTCCTGTACATATAACCCCTCATCCTACAAACACAATGCACGTGAGTACTCCCACTGATGCTAAGGGTAATACTCAGAT
This sequence comes from Mauremys mutica, assembly GCF_020497125.1. NCBI lineage: Eukaryota > Metazoa > Chordata > Testudines > Geoemydidae > Mauremys > Mauremys mutica. The sequence goes on along the minus strand of NC_059080.1, from coordinate 95,123,965 downwards.
GCATCAAGTTACTCATATGAGTACATGTTTGCAGGAGCAGTTCCCCAGTTTATATAGTGGTTGGGATGTTTTAAAATGAAAGGTGCTGTAAGAACGCAAGATATTAGGAGATGCACAATGAGGTGATGTAGTGCTCTGTGTTCTAAAGACTTGGTGAAATAAATAAAAAATGTCAAATATCCTGCCTAATTTTTAGCTCATAGAGTATTTCCTAAAAACAAGCTAAACTTGAATTTCCCTAAAGTCACTAATTTCTGTACAAAGCTCTAACCTCACAAAAGTCACAGCAGCAACAGTGGGTGTAAGGGACTTGTATCTATACTTGGTTTACTTTTTCACCTATCTTTTTTAAAGGGGAAAAACATTTTCCTGAGTATCTTTGCAATAGATAAAAATGTCAGAAATCAAAAATATGTTTGCAGATGAAGAAAATATTTTTAAAAGGACTAAAAGAGAGATCTTTGCTGGTGACATATGGTAGAAAAATTCCTGTGTCTTATTCCTTCATTTCTTAATGCTGCTTATCTTATTTCACACATATCAAGTATTTTGTCTAAGGGGCATTAGTGTATTTGGTGATGAGATGAAGGCAAGCTAATGCAGGCCTGGCGAGAACTCTCTGTCACCAGGCCTCCTGGGCCCAGAGATCAGCGTTCTTAAAATATTAGGATTTGATAGAGTTAACACTAGCCCCTCAAGCAGATGGTTTGGAACATTCTGTCAACATTGCCAGCGATTACTGCAAACAGATTCTTGTTACATTGATAGCCCCTCTGGGACCCTAGTGAAGTGCTTTCTAACCTCGGCATCTCAGAAAAGAGTGCCATTTCTAGGACCTCTTTCAAGCAGGAAGACTGTGCATGCCTCGGAAATAGAACCATCATCACCATGGTATTAGAATCTCCATAATCCACAGCCATTCAGAGTGGAAATGGATTTTAGTCTCTGTATTTTGGACAGACCTTTCGTTTTATGCAGCTCACTGTACTTTGGATGCAAGCAGCAGTAAGTTTGCAAGTGGGGACCCATTTATATTTTCTTTTTTCAGTTTTTGTAGTTCATACTGCAATCATAAAACCTCAAGTTTAGATGCACCATCATGTAAGTTCAGTTATATTTCCTGCTTGTCTAACAACAAAAAACCTCTACATATATGAGACCACATCCGATCATGCTGACCTATCTCATCCTTTCCTTGTCTTTCTGTCCATATCCAGCTGTTGTCTCTTGTCTTATACTTAGTTTGTAAGCACTCCACAGTGACGACTTTTTGTTCTTCCTTTCTACAGCACCTAGTACAATGGGATCCCGGTCCATGACTCGGATTCCTATGGGCTACCATAATATAAACAATAATATCTAGAATATCTTAAATACAGAAAACATGAGCTTATACACTACGTACTGGTCAGAAACATACTACAATTCCTGAACTGCTATGGGCCATACTGGAATCTCAATTACTCCACCATAAATCAGGAGTCATTCTTTTCACTTCCACAGAGATGCTCCAGATTCACATTCAGTTACGTGAACATAAGAATGGCTGTACTGGGTCAGATCAAAGGTCTGTCTAGCCCAGGATCCTGTCATAGACTATCAAGGTTGGTAGGGACCTCAGGAGGTCATCTAGTCCAACCCCCTGCTCAAAGCAAGACCAATCCCCAGACAGATTTTTGCCCCAGATTCCCTCTCTGGAATTGAATCCTCAAGGATTGAACTCACAAGCCTGGGTTTAGCAGGCCAATGCTCAAACCACCAAGCTATCCCTCCCCCCAAAGTGTGTGCTGGAGGGAGACCTGGAGCTGGGCAGCAGCGGGGAGCATGGCGAGGGCAAGCAAAAGCCTACAGCACCCAGTATTCCCAGAAGGTCTCCCATCCAAGTACTAATCAGGCCTGACCCTGCTTAGCCTCTGAGATCAGATAAGATCAGGCATGTCTACCAACAGTGACCAATACCAGGTGCCCTAGAGGGACTGAAACGAACAGGTAATGATCAAGTAATCTCTCTCCTGCCATCCATCTCCACCCTCTGACAAACAGAAGCTAAGGACACCATGGAGGCTAGAGACACCACCGGCATTTGAACTTGGCCCCACATTATCACTAATATATACTAACAGTAATATATTTACAGAATTTAACACAACTATAATCTCTCATAAGAAATGCTTTCAGAGACTGGCCATTGCTACTGCGCTATTGTAGCCTTTTCACCACAATCCATCAGAACCAAATTTAGAAAGGACTTTGCAAGTATCTGCCTCTGTGCTAGAAGCTTGAAGCGTCGTAGAGTTGTTAATGTCCCTTTTTGTCCTGAATTTGATATCTCATACTACTGCATACACTGACAACGGGAGAAAAAAAACCCTGCCTATTTATCCTCCCAGCTGGAAGTCATTCTGCAAAGCAATTAACTGCTTTAGAAGGCTTGATGGGGTTTAGAATAGGGATGGGGAGGTGGGCTGAGAAATATAAAAACTGGTTCAAACTTTTGCCTGTCCCCCAGATAGGACGTGATCCAAAAAATGTTGAAATCTGACAAAGTTTTATTAAGTGAAAGACCAAGTGGCTTCCTTTCCCTCACCCCTTCTCTGGCTGAGACTTATGTTCTAGTCTAGAGAGAGTAGCCAGGTTGTCTCTGCTCCCCCACCACTGTCAGGTCTTCTGTGAGGAGGGAAAAGTTACAAAACTTGCTCGTTCCTTTCAGTTACAAGTTACAGTTACAATAACTGCTCCAATGTTAATGACATTTCTGGAACTTCCCCAACGCATGTGTCCCAGAGGGCACCATAAACTTATTAAGCCTTCAAGGCACATATAAAGTATCATTCTCTGGGGCACAAGAATCAGGAAAACACAGATTTTTGCTAAGAATTATGTACCGCAGCAGCAGGAACCTGTGGAAATATTTCTGGTGCTCTAAAGCAAGGGAAGGGAGCTTTTTAAGTTGTTTCCTGAAGAGTGCTACCACCAAAGAATGGAGATGGGCTCCCAACCCCCACTTCCCTACACACAATCTGCAATGATAAGGAGAGAGTTGCTGCTCTGTTTAGCCCTCAAAAAGACCAAAGGAGAGGGAAACATTTTTTCTGTCTTCCTCTTAAACAGCACCCACAACCATATATTAACCCTCTCCAGACACAGAACAAACCACCAAGTCACAGGAGGGACCACACAAGCCTGATCTTCTAATTGTATCCTTTGTCCTCCACTTTTCTCCATTAATTCTCACTGTAGACAGGAAGAACTTTTATTTAGGGATCATGGGTGAAATCCTGACCCTACTGGAGTCAATGAGAGTTTGCCACTGACTTCAACAGGACCAGGATTTCACCCTTTGTCTTTTGTTGATTGGTAAAATGCCCCACACACTTGGAGTGCTAAATCAGTGTAACTACATGAAATATTTTAAGGGCCAGTGCCTACTGCTGGTGGGGTGAGAGAGAGCCCAGAGAGCAATGGGAGGCTCAGAGAGCTTCAGCATTTCAGAAAACTGTGTGAATATTTGGATGTCTATCCCAGTTGTTGAACCCACTGAGATTTATCTCATTGTTTTTTCAAATGTTAACAGGCCCAGTTATTCCAGGGTCTTTACTTATAAATCACAGATCAGCCTGAACTGATAATTGCCAGCTGATGACAGTTCGGTGGCCTAAGTTTGATCATCTCAGTCCGGTTCCTAGGGGACAAGTGTCTACCTAACAAAAACAGCCATTATAATTGGCACTGGGCAGAGAGCAAGGGCTGAGTGGGCCAGAAGGCTGGGCAAGTTTTTGAGTTAGGATAGGCTGTCCCATGGGAATAAGAAGAAGAGGGATTGTGTGGCAAAGTATGCACTGAAGCCATGCTGTATCATCTTGTTCAAAAGAGGATTTCAGTGTGAAGCAATACAATTTCACCATCTTTGATGAGAACTGAATCCATGTAAGGCCAAATCCTATTCCCACTGAAGCCAATGACAAAACTCAAATTGGCTTCAGTGGGAACATGATATGGCCCTTAGTTAATAAATAAATATATGAATTTGCTTAGGGAGAAATCTTGGTCTCATTGAAGTCAGTGGTTTTTGCGGCTGATTTCAAAGAGCTCAAGATTTGGCCGATTTTAAATAAATAAAAACAAAATCAGGATAGATAGATAGATAGATAGATAGATAGATAGATAGATAGATAGATAGATAGATGGATGTCTCAGGAAAAGGACCATTTCTTCCCATGTGTTCTTTAGATCCAAGCCCATTGAAGTCAGCAGGAAGACCCCCATCAGCTTTGAAGGGCTTTGGATCAGGCCCATAGTGCCTCATTTCTGAGTGCAGACCTCTGAAAGCTACTGCAATACAAACAACAAATAACAATGGGGAGCCCATTAAAACAGATACTGCTTAAAACAGTATTTCAACAATCAGAACCTTTAAAAAAAAAAGCAGGTTCCACTTTTCACTTGTAAAAATACTTTAGAGAGTTTTGTGATAATTTTTTACATTAAACAATCAAAGACAGCTAATTTTTGTCTTCCAGGCTTTCGATACATTTACAGTTCCTTTTGCAGACATGTTATAAGTTGAATTGCCCAAAATGTAATTGTAGAAAGTAGCTCAAATCAAGAGGTACAGGATACCTGGTATCCTATTTTGGGAGGATAAGACCTCACCATCTGCAGAGGGTGGGTAACAAGTGACACAGCGTCCCCTGCTGGCGTATCCATAAAGCAGATCATTTCAAAGGATCCCTGCAGAGGCTGCACCTTGCTGAAGGTAGGATAGTGCCTTGACAATCACTGAGGGCCCAATCCTGAAAACGACTATCGCAACCATAGTTCTTACTACAATAATATACTTGACTGCAGTAAGAAGATTAAAACAAAAAATGGAAACAAACAAAAAGACAGCAGGAAAGATGTATGGGTAACAGCATTACCAAAAGAACCACAATGAGACTTCTCATGGTATACTCAGTGGTAAATGTTTGCAGGATCAGGACCTAAGATTTTATTTTGTAAGAGCAACAAGACAAAAATATTTTAAAATCCCACTAATATGGCCTATAGTTCTCACTAGAAAGAGTTGCTAACCTCCTCATTCATTAGATCATCTTGCTGTGGTGCTCAGAACACCTGCACTATTACATTCTTTTCCTGGATTTTTTTAATAAGAAAAAATTAACAAAGTAAAATTTGTTGACAGTGCTCACAGTCAACGCAGTGGGTGTTCTACCTATGCGCTGTCACATCTTCCATGTTCATTTCTGCAGGTGCTAAATACATGCTGACAACAACATATGTTACCAATCTTAAATGTGTGTGTGTGTGTGTGTGTGAGATTTTTTTTTTTAACCTTGTAATTAAAGATTGCTCACAGCTTGAAAAAATAATACAGGTGAAAGCTGCTTCTGCCCAGTGAATTCTACTCTCCCTTTCTTGCCATTTGGGTAGTTCATTAATGTTTCACAGAAGGAAAAAGAAGTAGATTCTTATCTCCAGATTAGTAGTTATTAAATAAAATGTAAGACACAAGTCTGAAATTATGATATGCTCAAAAATCTATTAGCTCTCTTTGGTATCGCCCCTTCCCCTGTGTGTCTTTACTTCTCTTCCTAAGCTCTCTTTTTGTTTATTTTCATCTCTCATTTTAATCTTCTTAGTCCTGCCAAGCATGTTATATGTGGCATCCAAAGGAGTGCTATATATATTGCAATACAGACAGGACTCTCCTATTCATTTGCATATAACTAAACTGAAACTATTAATGAAACCATTGTTATTTTGGCATGTTTAATATAGTACAACTTCCTAAGTATTATTCATTTTATATATGACATTAATTAATATTCCTCAATGCCACACAAGATCACTACACGGTATGTATACACAAATCGGAAGATAAATAGGTATATTAAAGCAGAACATTTAAGGAAGGGATTTTTGCTCTGTATAATCTAATTATACAAACTACCTTGGGTCAACTGAAATAAATACAGCTAGACCACTAGATCAATTAGAAATCTGCCAAGAAAATGAAAAATAATTGTGTGTTGTTTAAAAAGAGGGAAACAATGGTACACTAAATGCAAAGTAATGTCATTTTATATTACAGCCAAGACACCACATTCTGGCCAAAATATTGCACACAACAAAAGTAAAGAAATTCAAAATTACAGAACACAGAACAAGCAGACCTTATTATCCCTCTTTGCAAACATAATATAGTAAGTGCTAATGTCTAGTATTAAAATACTACAGTTAGCTTTGAGATGCTCTGGGAACCAGAACTTTTTATTTCCTCATTTTTCTTGTGCAAAATTTCAGTCTTCTCACTGGATTACATTTCCATTTCTTGAAAAACAACTATGTTCTGAGAAAAATGTAAATGAGCTTATAATACATAAAAATTATACCTAGCTTAGCTTTATTGTGTATGGGTCTATTTGAATGTGTAACTGTATAGGTAAGCATTCACATGCTACAGTAACGGGGAGCCACATATGTATCTAAATACTGTACCCAGATATGAAGATCAAGAGAGACCAATATTGGCACGTTGTAGCAATATGGAGTACTACATATTGAAGTCGTATTTAGAACGTAGTAAAAAAGATATTGCCCTGCATATGTACAGTCCCAGATCCTGACAGTTTAGCTATTCCTAAACCAAACTTGATCAAACATGGCAAGGTCACTTGTCTTTATTGATAACTAAACCCAAGACAAATTTGGAATGATAAAAATTAACTCAGCTCTGATTTAGTTGAGCAGCAGGGGGAAAATAATGTAATATTTGCTTTAACAGCTTTTCTCAACTCAAAAGGGCAAAACTCAGTTTTCCGGTCTCGAACTTTCTCTCTCACATAAATCCCAACTCAAGTTCACCTTTGGGCTCAATTATGAGACATTTCAATTGAAAGGATACTTAAAAAAAAAGTAGGCGTATCCAATAATAATAGCAGCATATAATGAAAACGTCTCCTCTGTCATATATTGCATCTACCACAACACTATAATGTTGAGAGCTAGAAGATTATATCTGGCTTCCCTTTATATCTTCCTACCTTTCAGCAGCATAAATTGATCCAAAACTGTATATTGAACCACAAGTATAAAATTAGACATTTTAATTCTGTTAGATAAAATCTGTTATCTGCTTAAAGAAACAAGCATGTTTCCGTCTACCTATAGCACATGTGCATGCACATATGACTTACCTTTAATAAACTCTGTGTGGTTTTTTTTACAAGTATTAGATTCTACTCCAGCCCTTATAAAGGGTTAACATACAAATGCTGTGAATGGAATGTATAATCTTTAAGGCCCTGGAGTATTAAGACATATCTGCTCCTTAGGGTCCATCTCTGTCCATAATCAATTTCTTCCCTTGGAGAACATTAATTGTCTCTAATGATAGCTTTCCATCAATACATCCTTGATCTTAAAAGGCCTGTACAGCTTTTTCCTTTATTCAATCAAATCATCTCTACAATTGCCCTCCTTTAGTAAGATAATACCTTTTAAGCCTTGTATTTTAATATAAAAAATAAGAGGTAGCAGCAAATTCTAATGGAAGTGCTAACATTTGAGAACCAGGATGATGGCTTCCATTATCCTAAATAATGTTTGAAGATTACAGAAAGCACCGTGTTTCAAAAGGTGGAAACTAATCCCTCACTTTCAAATTATTCCTTATATAAAAATCTGTTCTAATATTAGAAAAATTTGTGCCCCAACTACAGCAGCATATATTTAAAATATTTGAATATGAAAGATAATTTTCAGGTGGGGGGAAAGAAGGAAAATAATTACTATTTATAAGCACTAAATGCTGAATAATTTGAGGAATTGATAGCCTAAAACACTGAAGCTCTTTATTTTTCCATTCTGCAGATAAGCCATCTCTGCACTGTTCACTCAAACCACTACAACCCTCATCAAAACTCCCTAAAATTATTTAATTTCTTGATGGCTCAAAAACTCAATCTCCTAGTGACCCACTAATGTGGCTTGCTTTCCCCACCCCCTTCCCTTCCTTGTACACGCTTTTCTAAAGGCGTGGAAATTCAATTTTTTGCCATTCAACTGATTTGTTTCCATTCAAATAGAGGATTTCTCTTGTGCTGCTTTATCTAGATTGCCCAGCACAAAACTGTTTCTGCCCATATTCCAGCAGCATGCTTTTGCAGAAATTGCGCTACTGTTTATAATGACTCAAGGACCTAGTGAAGAAACATTGATGGGATAAAAGACCTCAGCCATTCGGAATTCTTTCCTCGGTAATTTTTACATCCAGCATGAACATGATAGAATTTCCGTGTTGCCTATACAGTTTCATTTTTATCTGAGCAGGGATATGAAGCAGTTTCTCTGTAACTGACTTGCATCCATCATTGACTGCAACACTAGAGCTTTCCTCTTATTCAGAAATCTTCACACACACAAAAAAACCGAGAAACAAACTTAAGATCAGGAAACTCTGAGAAACATAATAAATGGCAAAAAACGGCTAACTAAAAGGATTTTTAAAAACACACAATAAAAAACCCTATGAATTTAAAAACAACAAACAAAACCTGTATGGATTTTGTTTTCATTTTTCATACAGGCATGTATGTTACATCACTGGTGCTTATTTTACCATACTGCATAAACTCCACATAGTGTTTCGTAAATATATCAATGGCAAAAGAAACATAAAAAGAAGACATGCTGGAAATATGAAAAAGTTAAGATATATAGGTAGGTAGGTAGGTACAATCAATCCAACAGTATCAAACCTAAATAAAAAAAAGGAGACCAGTTAACAACCTAGATAAGAGATGAAAATTGCCAGTGAGGCAGATCGGGTTTATTCAATGCCCTGATAAGCACCTATTTGCTCTTCCCCATAATGCTCTCTCAGTATTTATAAATTATCATTTAATTATGCTGGCAAGTGGTAATTGTCAAATAAAGCTCAGATAGGCATAAGCCCTCAGGCTGCACATGACAGAAAAATATCTGTTAAAGCTGGGCTGATTCACACGCTTAGGAAATCATTTCCTTTCTTCTTTTTATCCTTGCCAACAAATTATATGAACTGGCACTTTGTGCTTTGTAGGCATTTTGAAGTCTATGCAGATTACAGGAAAGAAAAATTAGTTGTTTCAGTATCTACCATTCCTAAATTATTCTGCTGATTTAAGACACCATGTTCTGTTTTAACAAAAGAGTGCCAAAGATCAAGGAATCAGAGCCTTCCTTTGCTTAGAATTTATGGCCAGGGTCACTTTCAATTGGGTAAATCAAGATTTGGGGAATTATTTAATACGGTGCATAATAGATTTGATATAGAGCAATAGTTAAAATATGACATTTATCCCATTAAGATAGAAACACTAAGCAATATTTCTTTAAAAGTCCCTTACTACTTAGATTCAATTATAGACCCATTGAACATACCATATACAACTATAAGTGGGTTTTGAAATGTTTTTGGTTTAGAGCACAGATATCTAACTACTACAATGCACATAAAATGATTTCAAACAGGTAATTTAATGCATAATAATAATAATAATAAAAAAAAGAGGCTCTAGTCAGTGGTTTAACCTGGAATTGGATTGGGAACCACACATGAATCAAATTTATGGCAGAAGAGCAGATGTTTGCAAAAAAGTTGCAGAGAAAAACACCCCTTGTATACAATGCCACAAAAGCATATGCTGCAAAAAGAGGCTTTTTAATGTTTCTGTATACAAATATTGCAAACCGCACAAGCCCAAATTTACAAGGATAGCCAGAAGTGAAGTAATAAAACTATGACCTTCATTCAACCTAGCTGGGCAACAGTACTGCTACATACATACAGTACGGTGCATGCTGTAAGCTCCACGGTGCTTAAAGACCTCTGTGATATCTTGGTCAATGGGGAGGGATCAGGATGACTCTCAGGCTCTCTTTTCACTCTATCCAGCCATGCAAGCATTCTTACTGCCCTCATCACCATGATGGAATAAGATTTCTTTATTTTTAAGCATACAGCAGACAGTATTAATGGATATTCAAATCCAAGATGTGCTAGTTAGCTATAACTGGTCACATGAGATGAAATCCTTCTCCCACTGACGTCAGTGGGAGTTTTGCCATTGACTTCAATGGGACCAAAGATTCCTCCTGTGGTATTTTTTCTATTCCATCAAAGCCACTGGGGCCTACTAAAGGAGTAGGTGGGTGAGGTTCTGGGGCCTGCCATGTGTAGTAGGTCAGATGAGATGATCATGATGGTCTCTTCTGGCCTGAAAGTCTATGAGAAGGTGAAGAGTCTGCACCTGGCATAAAGCAGAGGGCCAACTCATAGGGACTCTCATAGCAACACCTCAAGGTACTTTGATGTGTCGCAAAAAGTTGGCCAATGGTAACAATGCTGGTTTTAGCAGGGTGCTATCATGGATATGCTTGTGTAGAGACAATCACTGTTTTGTTCCAGCAATACAGGCAGGAAGCTCTGGACAAGCACTGTCACACAAAATGCTGCAAATGATGCAAGATAACCGGCAAATCCCGGAAACACAGAGACAAGAGCATTGCATCCTGGTTACGAACATGGACCCTGGATTCAAAATACCAAGGTTGCTTTCCTGCCTGGGAGAAAGACAAACCACTGAAAACAGACAAATGTTAGAGCTGGCTGGGTACATTCAAGAAGGCCCTGATCCAAAGGCCAAGTGTTATGATACAAATTGGACAGAATCATAGCAACATGAAGCCAGACGTTCACATGGGGGAAGGTCCCTATGGAACAGACTGGAGAACTTTGGACTTGACAGTAGTGTCCCAACCGCCAGGATTCAGCTGAGACTGCCTACACAGAGAATCAACAGATATCTCCAGGATATCATTACTGCATCTGCCAATACAGAATCTCTGTTGAACTGGCAGTCCCAGGAGTACCTTTGGTCAGTCCTGTTTCACATAGCTGTACAACACCTAAACTGCCCCATTCATTCATCAAGTGTTCATGCAGTGTTTTTCCACAACCAGTGCTATACATTCACCAACTGGTGAACTTTTTTTCCCAGTGTGGAGAGGCTTGAATTAAAATAAACACACACATATGTCCAGAATGCCAGAGCACTTGGCTAGTAGAGGTGGACCAGCTATGCAGGACATGGAGGATCTTCCTAAACACTCATATTCCATAACAGCCACCAGCTTTCTTCTTTACAGAGAAAGCACATGCTGCCTCTTTCCCATACCCCTTGCAGGCCATTTCATAATGAGACCTCACTCAGTGAGTTACAGGGAAAGGGGTTTCATTGAGAGACAGAGGCAAAGAACTACTTAGCAGATAGCAAAGACGGGAATACAGTCCTCACATCAGAACCATTTCTGTCTCTCAAGTGTCTATTTTGTTTTTGTAGTTGTTTTCAGCGGCTCCTTTATACACATGTACATTCTGCACATGGGCAAGCAGGACTGACCTCATTTTTCAATAAAATCCTTTGCTTATGCATTTTTCAGTACATATGACCTGTTGTGAGAAACTGCAGGCATCTCATGGAACATATATCTAGGAATTTCTAAGGGGCCTATCATCATAGTACCTAAGCAACAAGCAGTTGGCTGCTGAAAAGTGCAGCATATTTGCCAAGCTTAGCTGGCCATATTAGGGACTGATAAAGCTTCTGCTATGGGGGAACCTGAAACTGTGATATTGTCTACTAGCAATTAGTATGACACTGCTGCTGGCAAGTTTTATGTTTATGGGTCTTCATTTGTACAACAATATTTTGCAGCACCTGCACAGTATGTGATGTTAAATAAAGCTACGAATGTAATTCTGGATGGGGAATGATAGTGTGAGGAGCAGTGTCCTGTACTAGGTGAATTACTGCTGATACTTCTCACACACACACAAATCAGGAAGGTTTCTGATCAGAGGCGTGAAACAGGAGACGTACGATTGAGTCATCATATCAATGAAACAACCAGGGCTGCCCAGAGAGGAGGGCAAGAGGGGCAATTTGCCCCAGGCCCCTACGAGAGTTTTTCGAGACCCCTGGAGCGGGGTCCTTCACTCACTCCGGGGCCCCCGGAAAACTCTCGTGGGTCCCGGGCCCCCGGAGCTTCTTCCGCTCCCGGTCTTCGCCGGTGGAGGGTCCTTCCGCTCTGGGGTGGAAGGACCCCCCACCAGCGAATTACCACTGAAGTGGGATCCGCCGCCGAAGCGCAGCCGGGTCTTTGGTGGTAATTCGGCAGCGAGGGGTCCTTCCGTTCCAGGACCCACCGCCAAAGTGCCCCGAAGACCCGCGGCGGGGACCCCCCGCCGCCAAAGACCCCAGGCCCCCGGAATCCTCTGGGCGGCCCTGGAAACAACATATATAAGAAAATAACAGTATAAGATGTTATCTGGAAGTAATGGATGCTTTGATACACAGACCAAAGGCCAGCTGCCTTTAGCACCAGCAGGAACAGAGTGGGGTGGATAAAAAAAAAAAAAGAAAAACCACAGGACTGAGTTCAGAGATCTGATCCTGCTTGCCTCACTCTCAGGAGTGCCACGAAGCTTAATGCATTAGTGTTTGCAAAGTATTGTGAGATCCTGAAGAAATGCACTGCACCATTATCATTCCATGCTTGCGTAGTGTGTGTAGACACATACGTAGCCAGCCATAACCAATTAAAGGTGCTATTGTGAGTTATAAAATGGGGATTCCCAACTCCCTGCACAGGGATCCACCCCGTTAAGCCTGCTCTGATATTATGACCCTGCCCTTTCACATAGATCTGTAACTGTCAGGCCTGACAACAAGACACCAGAGTTGGTTTCCTCTCCTTCCCACCTTGCCTGCAGATTGAAGGCAGGGCATGCTCTGGGTATTCCGAGATTTCAAAACCCTGTGGTTCTCAACCTTTTGGGGCTCAGAACCCATTGGTAAACCTTGATGGCCTGTCACAATCCAGTAAATAGCTTTAGTGCAAAAAATATCTGGCATACCAAATATTTCCCACCCAGAATACATAATATACACAATATAATAAGTATCAGAGGGGTAGCCGTGTTAGTCTGGTTCTGTAGAAGCAGCAAAGAATCCTGTGGCACCTTATAGACTAACAGAAGTTTTGCAGCATGAGCTTTCGTGGGTGAATACCCACTTCTTCGGATGCAAGCTTGCATCCGAAGAAGTGGGTATTCACCCACGAAAGCTCATGCTGCAAAACTTCTGTTAGTCTATAAGGTGCCACAGGATTCTTTGCTGCTTCTACAATATAATAAGTACTAAATAAGCACACCATGCATACCGTAGGGGAAGCGCCTGTCCCATGAGGCTAGTTGGGCTTGGCTTCTTGCTCCAGGCAGCACCACCCAGATTTAGCTTTGCTCCACTGACAGGGGGGCCAGGCAGACCAAAAGTATGGGAATGGCATTGTGACCTGGCGCATGGGGTCACAGCACCATTCAATCGCATTTAGCCCCATCATCACGACAGCGAGGCGGCTGGGCCAAACCTGAGCAGTGCTGCAACCCTGTGCGCTAGATTGAAATGGTTGGAGCGGTAGCCAAGGCAAGTCCACCCAGCCCTGTTGGACAGGAGCCACTACTGCAGGGTGAGTGCAGAGTGGACTCTGCACGTCCCCTCCCTTTGAGGGCCTCCTATTTCCCCCTGGGGCAGGACATGACCTCCAACATCCAGGCCTCCCACCTCCCTGGAGGCAGGACTCGCACCCTTCCCCCCAACAGGCCTCGTATTTGACCCTTTCACACATTCTGGCAACACAATTTTGGGTTAGGGAGATGAGGTAACATAGGTGCAGGAACAATTTGTATAGTAGGGGTGCTGAGAGCCATTGAACCAAACTGTAAACCCTGTATATGACAGAAACCACTTAAAGGCAGGCAGTGTGGCAGTATCCCCATCACCTCTAGTTCCAGCACCTACGTGAGGTAGTATATTTTACTGGACCGACTTCTGTTGGTGAGAGAGACAAGCTTTTGAACTGCACAGAGCTCTTCTTCAGGTCTGGGAAAGGAACTCCCAACCTCACAGCAAAATGCTAGATGGAACAGATTATTTATCATAAGTAGTTAGCACATTCAAGATAGTTGGTCAAATAAAAGATATTACCTCACCCACCTTGTTGCCCTAATATCCTGAGACCAACACAGCTACTATACTGCATACCACAATTTTGGCTTGCAACCCACAACTGGGGCACCGAGCTTGTTTCTTATGGCTGTGGGGGGCATAAGATCTGCTGGCATACCTCTCCTTTCAAACAGCAGTCACTTCCTAGTTCCACCTTTCTGTCATGTGGAACCTCTATTTGGAATGGCTGGGATAAGGGCTGGGTTAAGTTTTGGAAGTTCATGGACTTGCATAGGGTTTGTCCTATTGCCATATCTGGGGGCTGGAAGGAATTTCTCCTCAGCATTTTGGCTGTACTGCACAAGCATTTTCTTCTTTCCTGCATCCAGCTGAGGTCAGCAGCAAGGACTCACTGTTAGTTCTTTGGTAGCATTTGCAGTACGCTTTCTCCTTTGATGACAGACATGATGGTTGACTCTGACGAATGCTGAGATGTGGGAAAAGGTAGCATTGGCATTTAGCAAGTCTTGGATTATTATTTATTATTGCAACCAGGTAAGCAGGCCTTCTTTGTGGTGGAAGGTGAGTGCTTTCCCCTCCAAAACTTCGGAGGTTTTGGGAGCAAGTGGAGCTAAGCCACACATGCTGGTGATGGTGAAAATAGGATCTTGCTGAGGTATCAGACAAGATCTGGTGGGTCTAATCTCCCCAGATACAAATTTGACAGACAGGGTTGTAGATAAGAACTAACACTCCCCTTGTCAGCCAGAGTGACCTTGTAAAGTGAGTATGGTGGCATTCTGGTGATGAAGTTGCAGTCCGTGACCTTTGAACTAAGACACTTATCTGTGTGGTTATGGTACTTTTGCATCAAGAGAGGTAGCAGCCATGCCAGATTCCTGATTTTATATCTATATCTAGATATAGATATATAGATATAAAGAAGGAGTGGAGGAAGAATAGGAAAATTAAACCTGAGAACTCCCTGCCTTGGTAATATCCTTTAAACCAGTTTTATAATTAAGGCCCTACCAAATTCACAGTCCATATTGGTCAATTTCATGGTCATAGGATTTTTAAAATTGTAAATTTCATGATTTCAGTTATTTAAATCTGAAATTTCATGGTGTTGTAATTGTAGGGTCCTGATCCAAAAACCAGTTGTGGGGGGAGGGGGTCGCAAAGTTATTGTGTGTGGGGGGTGCAATACTGCTACCCTTACTTCTGTACAGGAGATGGTGGCGGCACTACCTTCAGAGCAGGGCAGCTGGAGAACTGTGGCTGCTGGCCGGCAGCCCAACTCTGAAGGCAGAGCTGCCATCAGCAGCAGCACAGAAGTAAGGATGGCATGGTATGGTATTGCCACCTTTACGTCTGCGCTGCTGCCTGCAATGCTGGGCCCTCAGTCAGCAGTCGCCACTCTCCAGTCACCCAGCTCTGAAGGCAACAGAGCAGAAGTAAGGGTGGCATGGTATGCTATTGCTACCCTTACTTCTGTGCCACTGGCAGGGCGCTGCCTTCAGAGCTGGGCGTGCGGCCAACAGTCGCCACTCTCCAGCCCCCCAGCTCTGAAGGCAGCGCAGAAGTAAAGGTGGCGATACCATGACCCCCCTAAAATAACCTTGTGACCCCCCCCCACAACTCCCTTTTGGGTCAGGACCCCCAATTTGAGAAACGCTGGTGTCCTCCATGAAATCTGTATAATATAGAGTAAAAGCACACAAAAAAAATAAGTTTCAGTGATTGCCCCGATAAGCCATTTTACAAACAAAAATTTCACGGGGGGAGACCAGATTTCACGGACCGTGACGCATTTTTCATTGCCGTGAATTTGGTAGGGCCCTATTTATAATAAATAAATAAATAATTCTTTCCTCTATTTCTTTTCACAATCTAATCCCTCCCACTTTTGTTTTGTTTTGTTTTTAAGGAAAAAAAGACTACTAATTTTTCTTTAAAAAGAGCATTCATGAGCAACATCACCTCACGCCTGTACTACAACATATATTTTTAAACTTTCAAGGTTCCCTAAGGAAGAGTTATTATGAATAGGAGGGTTATTTATCACATTTACAATTAAGACAAAACTTAGTAATATCTTTAAGGTATTTTCAGATTAATGCCTGAAATGCTTTTGCATGTCATGACTGAAATTAATCATTTTCTATGTTAGAAACTGATAATCTTGGGGAAACAAGAATTAATGGTGAAACGATGGCTTCTAAATTCTTCCATGTGTCCAACTTAAAGTGGTGGCTGGAGAGGTTATGAAACTTATTCAGTGTATATGATTATTTTTTAACATTTTATAGCAGCTTGTACTGGAGCCAGTCTGATGTTAATAGCACAGTAGCACTGCAGTAGTTGTAGAATCTCTGGAATGTGGTGTACACATTTTAATAAATGAGAAATTGTGATATTCACTCCTGTTATATAAATCTCATGTTACCATATATGAGAATGAGAAGAAATGTTTTAAAATATGCCCTGAGCTCTCCCTCTCTACAGTTTAAGATTCAAAGATTTTAAGGCCAAAAGTGACAATTAGATAATCTAGTTTGACCTTCTGTATAGAATTTCATCTGGCTACTCCTGCATTTGAGCCCAATAACTTGTGTTTGACTAAAGTATATTTTCCCTTCTTTGAGGGAAACACATTTGGCTGTCTGCCCCTTTCATTAACACTCAGGTTGATATATCTTATTCTTCATGCAACTTCAGATTTCATTATGACATATCACTTTTGCTCCAGTAGGTAAGTAAATAAAATGTATACCCACAGACAGGTTTGAAAGCCATCTAACAACTGACCTATTACAGACAATGGGCCCTCTATGGTGGATGGGCTTGCCAGGATTAATGTGTTTCGATGAGGTAATCAGCTCTGCATTTTGTGACCAGCACACTCCCATCCTGGCAAAATGATCTTGCGGGGAAGACAGGCTGTATGCTTCACTACCAGGAAATGGACAATGACAGATAGTCTGCATTTCCATTTACACATATCCTTAATTGTTGTCACTGAAAAAGACGTGCCAAATACTGACACAACAGATCATTCAAAATAAGTTATGTATTCATGTTAAGCGTTATTTATCTAGGCTGTGAAGGAAAACAAATATTGCTCTCCCCCTGCCTTTCTTTTCCTAATTAGCCAATTGTTTCACATGCTTTTTGTTAGGGATTCAGCAATTTATGTTCAAGCTTGTCATAAAGATAACACTTATTATGAACTATGCTAAGAATACAGTCTTAATTCAGATTCTCCTTTTTTTTTCCCTAGGATGTTTCATAATGAAGATGTTTGTAGGATTCTGTCCAGAGAACCTTGTGAAATGTGTTTAAAAATAAACACAATAAAACATCCATATTTGGGACCGAATTGGCATTCTTTTTTTGGTAAGATTCTGGTCACTATATTATGGAGCTCTGCTGAAATACATTTTTACACGAAACATTAAAGCTGCATTAACAGAGACAGATCAGGAAAAAACAGTCTGAATTAAAATATTGAGGAAAGCCGCAAATTCTAAATGACCCCAATGAGACAACATTTCAAAGGTAAACAAAAGGAAAAGCCAATTCTCAAACATTAATTATAGTAATGGGGAAAGTGACAGACTTTTTATAATTGGATTATGAAAGATGGTTAGTTTTGCACATTGGAGACGGATATGAATGAAACTGAATTGTTACATATTTACGACTGATTTACTGTCAAAGAGGGCCCAATACCACTCGCAATTAGTCCCACTGAAGTCAACTTGACTACCAGCATGTGAAAGGACTACTCGAGTGAGTAAGGGTATGTGACAATAGCTTTGGTGGAATAGTAGTTAACAGGTTTGATAATGATCCTGCTCTTGCTATGCTGCACTAGTTAAAATCTGAGTGGCAGATCTAAACTGCTGGCAAAAGAGTGCCCTGTATGTGGCATGAGATTGTGATGTGTAATAAATTTCATGGAACAAGGGCCTGAGCCTAAGCTCACTGCAGTCAATAGTTCGGCTCCCATTAATTTTAACGGCATCAAGTCAGACCCCAAATGCATATTTGCTATGTTTATGATTTCTTGTTATTTTTGTTTGTAAAATGGCTTATCGGGGCAATCACTGAAACTTACTATTGATTCGAATTATTTCTATAATTTATTTACAACTCCGCTAGGCACGCCTACTTCTACAGCCTAGGTCATTGTGAAAATCTCCTGTGATATTAACAGATGATGCCTCTTTGGATGATTGATGATATAACTTAGATCAGACCTAGTTTAATATGACAGTTTTGTGGTTTGCATGTACTAAATAGTTAAAAATACATTCTATCATTTTAAAACAAGTGTTGGTGCTTTCTCTCATAGTCCATATACTGTATACATTGTATCATTTGTTCTAAAGACAAAATCCCCATCTCCAAGATTAATAAGTGAATCACTCATTTGTTTGTTGGTCTTTGTGCCTTTATAGGGCATCATATAACACTTTGAATATATTTCAGGTACACATTGGTGTTGTAGCTCTGGCTGTAAGAATGAATTGCAGATATGAACAACTCAAATACATGTTCATTATTTGCCTATAACTAGCCCCAAACCTGGAGAATTAATTGGGTTTTGTCTTAAAGATTTAAAACAAAAAAGAGGCTAACATTTTTTTAAAGGTGTCAAAAGTTAGGCTCCAAAGTCTTTATTCAGGCACCGTAATAAGTAGCCTGATTTCCAAAATAACTCCCAGTAACTCCCACTGACTTAACTCTGTAAAAATCAGGCCATTTATCCAGGTACCTAAATAAGGATTCAGCAGCTAGCTTTAGGCTCTTAAAACACACACACAAACACGTGACCATAACAACGACCATAATGAACCATTCCAATGGTACGTCTAGGTTACTGTCCTGATGCTCATTGTGGTCCACTCAAAATGATTTAGAGGAAGAGGAACCCTCACGCTGGACATATTTGTGCAATACTGTAAAATAGAAGGAGAAATCTTTTTAAGTCCACCTGGTAGTTGCACGAAGCTAGATAAGCCTTATCATTTCTATCCTTGTGCAACTGCAAATATTCTTAGAGAAGCAAAATATAGTAGCCTAAGCCCAGGGCTGGGAACGAGGCATTTCTGTGTTCCCATACTGACTCTGATGCCATCTGTGACCTTGGTAGGTCCTTAGCCTGATTTCAGTTGGAGTTGTGGGACCTAGGCATTTCTGAAAGTCAAACTGTTAACCTCTGCCTCAATTTCCCCATTTGGGGTAATAAATAATACATAACATGCCTGTGAAGCAGGTATAAAGATTAACTAATTGTGGTGAATTGTTTTGAAGAATAAAAGCACTAAAATGTTGCATCAGTTATAGAAAAGTCTAACCCTTACTGTGAAACTTGCTATGCATCTCAATAATATAATGTGGCAGTGAGTTCCACTGACTAATGTTGTATTTTAAAAAATCCCTTTTTATCGGTTTTAATTAGGTTGCCTTTTAATATCTTTGAGTGCCTTCTTGCTCTAATATTATGGGAAAGACTTGACCTGAGTGGTCTTTTCAACATCATCCATTGTTGTATATACCTCAACTATCTATTGTCTTACTCTTCTCAAATACCCAAATAAACAGTATTAAACTGTTTGTAAACTCATGGTGCCGTGTACCAAACAAAGGTTTTCTTCCGTAGGGCTAGTCGTCTAGATTGACATATTGCTCCTAGACCACAGTAAGTGGCAGTGCCTACTTATACCACTCCAGGAGCAGCCCAAGAACGGAACTGCTATTTAGAGCCAAAATTTCCTCCCTGGATTCCCTTCTCCTGGGGAGAAGTAATTGGAGGTCTCTACCCTGTTCAGAATCAGACATATTATCATCTTTACATAATGCTGCAAAAAGAATCCAATTCACTTTTACTGGTCAGTTCCATTCAGCCACTTTCAGGTGTCACCAGCCCCTCTGCTGCTGCCAAACAACTTAATGGTACTAAAATACTACAGGGATTGTCTGAAATCCACATAATGTTCTTAAGTGCTACAGAGTGCACCGGGGCCCCGTACACTAGCAAACATATCTGGGGATGGAGATATACCGGTAAATAGTGTTGTTTCCTCCATCTCTCTAGGGTCACTACATCTCTCATTTGCTGACATTCTTGTGCACTATTTATTTCAACTCATGGGTGGAGGAACCTTTTCAGTTTACTTGCCATTGATTGCAGCTGGTGTCAGCACTAGAGAATACAAATCTAGGGTGGCTGGAAGTGAAAGTGTTCCTTTCTAGCCAGAATACAGCCCTGATACAGATACAGCAAGGATGCCATGCACAACTGTCGCAAATCCCTATTTGGGACTTAACGGGGATTAAAACACTATTTGTACATTAGAAGCCTTCATTCATAACCTCAATCCACTGTTTGAGAAAGATCTCACTCATCAATGCCACCCACCCGCATCAATGGGGGGGGGGAAATATGATGGGGCCAATTGATGAAAGGGAGACAGTCCCAGAAGCAAGAGAGGGAGGCACTTGCCAAGGGGCAATAGGTATCTCTTCCCCTAGGAGTCTCTGGCATCCATTGACCAATTTGGGGAGAATGATGCTGATTGACCAGCATTCTGCAGCTCCCAGGATTTAACCCAGTGCAGGGGCCATGTGGAGCCTCTTTCGGCTCCATTCCAGCAGCCCACCCTACCCACCCCGAACTACAAATGGGAACCCAGCCTGATAGATGCTGTGGGACTAGCCGATCACCTGTTTAGGGGGTCAGGAAGGATTTTTTTTTCCCATGAGCCAAATTGGTGGAGGACTCAGGAGCTTTTTGCCTTCCTCGCAGCATCTGCATGCCATAGCGGATTAAGTAGGAACAGATATGGTACCTAACTGAGGTACTGGGGTGGGGTTACTTACTCGTCACAACTTGTAGCCAGTTTCCAGTGTGGTTAAGAGAATAAAAAGAATGGTCCCAGAGGTAAAAGACCTGTGATTTTAATGATAGGTCTTGGGCTCATGTAATAGGGTGAGATATTGTGGCCTTTGCTGGCCAAGGTCAGACCTTGTGGCCCTCTCAAGCTGGGGTCCCCACCCTGCTGCACCCTCTGTCCCCCTTACAGGGGGGCGGGTGCTAAGATGCAGAGATAGCTGAGTCCTGGGGCGTAGGTGGAGGAGAGCCTACCCCACATTATGGGTTATATAGTAAAGAGCTCTATGACCCTAGCCTCAGTTACCAGTTATAATGGTAAGGAGCCCTGTAAACCCTGAACTGGAACCAATTAAATTCCTGGTGTAGGAGAGTACGGGTGTTGGGGTGTAGTGCCCATCCCTTGTGTCAAAAGTTTAATAAAAGTTGCCTCCTGCCACTTAATTCCATGCATGTGTCTGTCCTCATTTGCCGCTGTGTCCACATCAATAACACTTTCAGTGTAGACTTATTCTTCCTGCAAATTTTGATTTAAACACTGAAGTTGTGTAAGTCTTCACTAGGTACAACATGGAATTGGTTCATACATAGCCATAGGACCCTACCTCTGTCCTGCTTTACACCTCCTGCTGTACATCTCCCCATCCTGTGCACCATCATGATCACTGTCTTCATAAGAGAAGAGGACTGAATGGAACTCCTGTCAAAACCCTGAATGCGATTCTTTTTTTAAATGGGCCACAGGGACTGTCATGTTGACCAACAGAAGGTACCCCTTTCTATAGGAGTTAAGTGTGCAGCCTATACAGTCCATACAGGTCTGGCAAGACCAGAAGCAGAGAATTAAACCAAGCATGGCTGCAAACACACACCATAAATGCCAGTTAAGCCACAAACACGTATGATAGCAGGGACAGAACTTTACTTCAGAAACCACAGTCCTTTACCACTTGAGGTAAAAGGAGAATCTTCTCTCATTGTAGTAGTAAGAGGGTTCAAATTCTATGTAAGCTGCAGGCAGTAAAGGGCAATATCACAGCACAATTGAGTGACCTGACATTACATCCAGAAGACAGAAATGAAGCACAGACCCCCTAGTTATTATATTATCACAGTCACAAGGTTGACTAAAAGTCCTACAATAGATAAATCTCTTTTTGGTTTGCTAGCTGCACTTAGCTCCACCACTACACCCAGCTCCACCACACTAAATCCAGACAACACTGGCCTCGACAGGGTCCTAACAATCCTTTATGTTAACTCACCCCATCAAGACCTGAATCACATCATTGGAAAACAGGATGGGATTCCCTAGGAGAACTAGACAGCACTACCCCTTGATCGAACGATAGTCGTCATTATCAGAAAGGTGCAAGGCTTACCTCTCTACTCAAAGCCAAGTATACCACTTCTAGAATGCTCTCAAACTTACCGAGTAAGCAAACGTGGGTCCCTCATGTCATGCAATATACATAGCTACAGTTGGCTCAACCAAATACAGACAACCACTCAAGGATTTTCCCCATCTGTTTTGTCTTTGCATAAAATGCCCAAACTTAGTCCTTACTGTGCAAGAACAATGCAAATGAATAACCTGGGGTATTGATTTAATAATTATTAATAGCTATTCTTCACTATCAATTTGCATCCTGCTTTCCTTACACAGTCAAAACTCCCATTGATGTCAGTGGGAATTTCTCAAGGAAGATGTGCTAGACTAGATCCATTACTTTCATACTTGAGACACATCTCTGTCCATTCCTCTTGTTTTATATACTGTATTATAAAAGCACACACTTATATAGTAATTTAGCATTTTCTCAATAAACAGAAATTGTGATTCATGATTCTTTATCTGACTGTTCTAATTTCTTTAAAAAAATGAGTCACTGTTGTTTAATCTGATAATTAGGCAAACACTAAATCTTACACTGGAGGAGAAAATGTTAACACACATTGAAAAACCAAAACGCGTAGAACTATAATCTGTATGATAAAATGCATTACTCTGTTTAAAAGGATTGTTTTACAGAAGCAATTAACAATCAGCAATCATATAGTTCAGACCGGTGTTTTGATGCCATCTGTTGGAATAAGTCTTCGCACTCCCTAGAATGAAGCTATAATTTTCAGTTTATGATTTCATTAGATACATACAGTATAACAGCTACAAAAATAAGAAGAAAGATTTAACTAAACACTTCCATTAAAAAAAAGTGCTTCCCTAAACAACTCAGTTTGTCACTGTTTATTTTTAAAGGGACATAATTTAGATGTACAATATGCAAAAACCCAACATCTCATTATGATGCTTTAAAATATGTCAAGCAATGAATTTTCTATCAACTAACTTTCCTAATTTTTATTTTATGAACATTGTAAATTTAAAATGGTAAGAAAAAAGGTGCAAGAAAATCTTTTACAAAATTATACTTTTTTACCCATTTGTATGATTCCAAAGAAGTGCAATGCATTTTTTTTCAGAGAAAAAGGCCATTTTGATGAGACACTTCCCTAAACAGACATCTTTCTACTTTATTAATTTATTAAATGTTAGATTAAACCTTTCTTTGTTTTTAATACACTAGGGGGAGCCAGATCCCTATATTGTATGTGCACAATTAATTGGGGGGGGGAGAGTTTAACAAAGTAAACATTTTGAAATAATAGTCTTATAAATTGCTTAGGAAATAGATATATAGATCTCTATGTGATAGCATGTAAACAAATTCAAGTCATGCAATATATGAGGAAATATTAAACAGATAATAAAATACTAATTTGTAATTCAGATACAGTTTTCAGTTACCTGTGATTAGACATGGACTGCTGAGATCTATAGTTGAGAATCTCAAAAAGACCATGAAAGAAGGCTCCTCCTTTTCACAAAAACTAGTGTCCATTATCCTGTAGTCTGAATTCTGTAATATAGGCCATTGCACTAGAAAATCAACAGCAACATTCCCATATAAGGATTCTGCACTGCACTCATGTTTACTTCTTTTTCTTTATGTCATACCATTCAACCACTGAGAATAATATTTTTTTTAAATCCAGAAAAATCAAATTGTAAGATATGAAATTCTAACCCTCTATGCTCCTGCAAAATTTTACAGATAAATTAGTCCCCCAAAACACACTGAATGTTTGAATTTTGAAAGTTTAAGACAACTTTTAAAGTATTTGCTTTGATCTAGCAGTGGCATCTCTTTTCTTGCATAAGAATAAGAAAGTCATGATTTAGTAGGTATATTGAATTTGTGAAAAAACAGCAACTAAGCCACCTTAAAGATCTTTTTTTTCAAGTAGACCATGAGTAATGACCCCACTGCATAACATATCTCATAAATCCTCTGAATGCTCACAGCTGTAGTCATTATATTTAAAGGGGAAGTGTCAAGTTCTTTCAAAGTAGATTTAATTTGTAAATGTACATCTTGCTTTCCAGAGTTTGAAATACAACCTTGAAACTTGAAAATATTTTTTCTTTTTCTTACAAGTGAAGTCCTTTTCAATTTGAAGAACATGGATTTTTGTTTGCATTTCTCTCAAGTCAACACAATTCATCATTGTTTATTTCCCTTTTTGGCACAGTTCTCACAGTAACCCTTACGAAAATATCTGACAGAATGTTCCTCAAATTCTATGGCAGAACTACCAAGCAGTGTTGATCTACAATAAACATCCATTGTCTTTAATAAGGTAAGCATCGATATATCCTCTCTTGGCTGGCATCAGAGCCATTCATAAATAGTAAGTATATTTTTAACATTAATTAATGAATGTTTGTAATAACCTTTGTAGATGCAGAATGGAACATACGTGCTAAAATATATATTACTCAGCAATTCAAAGATGATTAAAAAAGACAACCAACAGATATTCGGTCTCCTGAGGACATTATGTAGCAGAGCATAACTATTTTAAAGTAAATCCAATTTAGAGCCAAAACTGCTTGAAAGTGTCTTTTCAAGCAATCATCTTATCAAATTAACTTAAAACTATAAATCGATCATTTTTAAGGAATTGGTGTGGAATTGTTTTATCTGCAATTCCACATTAATTCTCAAAATTCTGTTATCACTAGTCTTTGAGGCAGGGACCATGTTTTTACAGGGCTTAGCACAATGGGGTCCTGATGCATAGCTGAGGCTTCTAGGGGCAACGGTAATACAAATAAATAATATTGCAAGGAGTGCTAGAATCTCAGATATGGGTACCTAAGGTCCTGATTCGGCAACATGTGAGCGCTGTGGTGCAGATGCAGAAAAGCACTTAGATACATGCCTAACTTTAAGCATGAGTAGTCACACTGAAGCTCCTGACAACCCATGGGGTACAACACTTACAAGTACCTATACCAGCATGAATGTAGGGTGATCAGGGATTGTCTGTTCATCACAGAAGTATTGTGTCATTAAAACTTTGTATTGCCAGGATGTGGTCGATCAACACCTGGACACTTAACTTGTTGGTTCTTCCTCATCCCCTGCTATCCATTGATCTGTCTATTTTTTCCTTTTTTCTTTTAAAGAACACACGCTCTTTCAAGCAGGGACAATCCTATTCTTCCCCTCCACTCCCCGCCCGGAAAGCCCACATTGTGGTCATTCCCAGTAATGACTACTGAATACTACTATTAATAGTAAATATGAGGGAATGCTTCATTCTAGAGGGAAAAAGGAAACTTTTACAGATCCTAAGGCCAGGAGGGAGCATTAGATCATGCAGTCTGATCTCCTGCATAACACGGGCCATGGTGATTTTGGTGCGGGAGGAGCAGATGGGCGCTAAAACAGGTGGTCTCTTCTTGATCGTCCTACCTGTGGTTTCACTTGCTCTTTGGATTTAGTAACTAATTACAGTTTATCTGACATGTAAATAGTAATGTGACTTCTTTTAAATCCAGCCCTTCAATCTCTATGTGATAGAGATTTGAACTGCATCGTCTGATTTAAACGATGCAATCCTTGGGGCAGAGGTCTTCTCTTCATCTGTAACTGTACAGGGAGAAGGGCTCTGGCAATGCTCAAGAAACAACATCTATCATTATAAATATTCAAAACACAGCATAAACATTAATGAACCCGTCCTCACATCACCACAGTAGCCCCCTTCTAATGACTAAGGGAAACTAAGGCAAAATAGGCAGGTGCAGCAAACTGCTCAAGGCCATAAGAGCACACTGCCTTCCTCTGATCACCCCATGCGCTCAGAGACATAACTAACATCTAGTGCTCTGAAAAACTGACACACCATTTGGGACTCTTCATAACAGTAGAGTTTCCTTAGTCAAACTCTCCCCTCATGCCACTGTAATGCATTGTGACAGCTGACTGTCATCTTCCAACCTCAGAATAGCTGCATCTTCTTGCATCTACATAGCACTCTCAGTCCAAAGGATCTCAAAGCACTTTGTAAGCTATGTCATTATACAATAATACCTATACTGCTAGTATTACTACTTTGGTCAAACCACATATATTCTGCATGCACACACACACACGCACACACACACACAGTGTACATTTTATATGCCCAATTTTGTCCTAATTCTTTTAAGCTATAAGACAAGATTCTCAAACTCCACAGGCAAGCGATATGAAAAATCACTAGGTCGCCAAGCTGGCCCCTTTTGCCAGAGAATCATAAAAGCGTATTGATGACAATGACGTAAGGAGACAGTGTTCTCTGCTTGGAGTGGCTGGCATCTATCTCCCCAGTCCCATTCCCATAGAAGTCAAGGTCCTTGTAGTCTGGAGAGACCAGAGCACTTGATTATAGATTCAGTTAATGAGAATTACCACAGGGAAAAGAAAGGCAGATTAATACACAGGTTGAGCTCTGATATATAGGCAAAAAATTTAGTCACGGTTTGTTTAGATGACTGCTGGGCAGAGGGGTATGATTAGCATTCATGTTGCACTACCCGTAAGTACCTGGCCCGGCGAACCTAATGATCCAACCAGCGGACCAAATTTGGTGATGAATTCTGGTCACGTGCACTAAGAAGACTGCTGAGCAATAAGGGCCGACATATTTTGCCTAGGACAGTATGCAGAACCCCTTAAGCTAGCCCTGCACAGATATTAGTATGTTTCCAAGAACAGACAACGTCATCTCCCCAGCTACAACTGAGTTATCACTATCCTCCCATCTTCCAGGATGATTTAGTTGGGAATTAGTCCTGCTTTGAGCAGGGGGTTGGACTACATGACCTCCTGAGTTCCCTTCCAACCCTGATATTCTATGATTCCACACTGTAGCGCACATTTTGCTAAGGATTTTCCAAGGGGGCTTATCTAACTCTCTTAATTAGACCAAACATTGTGGGGAAAGGGAGGACAATAAGTTTGCCAATTGCCCACTTTCGTGCTGCGACAACATTATGAAATTCACCCGTGCATGAGGTCAGTCAACGTTTATTCATTCATAGATTGTAAGGCCAGAAGGGGCCAGTCTGATCAACTAGCCTGACCTCCTGCCTAACACAGGTCATAGAATTCACTCAGTAATTCAAGTATCAGAGGGGTAGCCATGTTAGTCTGGATCTGTAAAAGCAGCAAAGAGTCCTGTGGCACCTTATAGACTAACAGACGTATTGGAGCATGAGCTTTCGTGGTTGAAGTGGGTATTCACCCACGAAAGCTCATGCTCCAATACGTCTGTAAGTCTATAAGGTGCCACAGGACTCTTTGTTACTCAGTAATTTATGCATCAAACTCAGCATTTCTTTTAGAAAGATATCTTGATTTAAAGATTTCAAGAGCTGGAGAATCCACAACTGGTTAATTACGCTTACTGTTGAAAATCTGTGCCTTGTTTCTGACCTGAATTTGTCCACCTTCAGCTTCCAGCCCTGGATCTCATTATATCTTTGTCAGCTACATTTAAGAACCCTCTACTGTCAAAAATCTTTTCCCCAAATAGGTTCTTACAGACTGTGATCAAGTCACTTCTTAATCTTCTTCCGGATAAACTGAATAGATTGAGCCTCTTTAGTCTCATCATGTAAGGCAGGTCTTCCAGACTTTTGAGCATTCCTTTAGCTCTTTTCTGAACCCTTTCTATTTTTTTCCAAAATCTTTTTTGAACTAGACATGGCGTTCCAGTAATGCTCTCACTAATGCCATATACAAGGTAATACCACTTCCCTACTCCTACTCAATATTTGCCTGCTTATACAACCAAGGATCGCGTTAGCTCTCTGCCACAGCATCACACTGGGATGTCATGTTCAGTTGCTTATCCACCATGACTCTTAAGTCCCTTTCAGAGTCACTGCTTTCCAGGATATATGCCCCCCCCCAAACACACACCCACTATGAACTATTTAAATCCCACGTCAACCTTATTTTGAGGACATTAAACGGTGCATAAGCCTGGATAGACCCTCTGCATGGGACTGAAAATTTCACTCAGTTCCTATACTTCTAACATGGCTCCTCAATTTCCAAGCTTCTCGGGTCAAGGGGATCAAAGCGAAGAGGTAGGTGCACCAATGAGATGTTCTGCTTGAAGCACAGTTGTCCATTATGGGGGTGCACAACTTCCTCTCAAGTATCTAGTACTGGCTAATGCAAAAGAAAAACTATTGAACTAAACGGAGTACTGTTCTGAAGTGGTAGCAGCTCCTGTGTTCCTGTATAGTCAGAGGAGACAGCGGAGCAACAGTCACAGGCAATGAAGAAGGCAGGGCCCAAAAGACGTGGACGAGAAGGAACTGCAAGGCACACTCTACTCTGACTCACAGTGAGTGAGACTGAGATGAAGCCCAACAATATCACAAGCCAAAACCAGGCTGAACCGGGAAGAGGAAGAGGAACTGCCCCCAGTCCTGCAAAAATTCAATATGAGGGCCTGTCTCCAGAAAGGGGAAACTGCAGGTGGATACTTCTTACTCAGCTGCTGGGAGTAGGGTGACCAGATCGCAAGAGTGAAATATCAGGACACATTGGTCAAGCGGGGGGCAGGGGGTGGGAAGGGGGGACAGAGACAGACACAGGTGCACAGCCCCAAACGGAGCCAGAGGCGCACTGGCCCGCCTGGCCCTGTGCTACCAGCGTTCCCCTTCCTGTTGGGGGTGGGCCCATGCTGCGCCACACAGCTCCCCTGCCCAGTGCCCCCTGGATCCACTATGCCAGAGCCCCCCACAACCCTTCCACCACAAATGCACAGTGCTGTGCACACACACCCAGCACCACCGTGCCCACAGCCCCACCACAGCTGCCCAGCACCCCACACAGAACCCCCCATTCGCTAGTTTCCCAATACACACAGATTTCCCCTCCCTCCCTTCCTTCCTTCCTCCCTCCCAGTCTCCTTCCCCACAGCCCCACCACCACAACTACACAATGCCCCACACAGACCCGCACTGCCCAGTGCCCTGACACACACAGATCTCCCCCACTGTCTAGCACCCCAAAACACACAAACCTTCCCCACTGCCCAGCACCCTCCACACCCTCACAGCCCAGCACCCCATACACGCCTCCCAGACACTCACTCCATCACACCCTGCTCCCTTCCCTGGCCGCACTCACCAGCCCTCCCGGGAGGTCTCTGGCTCCTAGGGTGAGAGCGGCGAGGGGAGTCTCCAGACTATCCATGTGCTGCACCCACCACAAGTGCGAGCTCCGTGGCTCCCATTGGCTGGGAAAAGCACCAATGGGAGCTGCCGGAGCCACGGAGTGGGGCTTGCAGGCGCCGGCAGCACGCAGAGCCCCCCCACCCTAAGAGCCAGAGGGACCTGCCAGGGGGCGAGGTGGGGAATCCCAGCGGTGCTCACCTGGGGCAGCTCCCATCCCAGGAAGCATCCAGCAGGCTGGTCCCTCTGGCTTCTAGAGTCGCGGGTCGGGTCAGGTCGGGGAGGAGGGGGCGGAGGGCTCTCTGCCCACTCCCAGCACCTGCAAGCCCTGCTCCTGCCGGCGGGTGGGCACTGGGAGCTGCCCCAGGAAGCGGTGAGCAGCGGCGCCATGGCTGCGGTCCAGACGGTCCCCAATATCGGGACAAAGGGCATCCCGACCAATGTAAGGTCGGGATGTGGGACAAGTCCCCTAAAATTGGGACTGTCCTGATAATATCGGGACGTCTGGTCACCCTAGCTGGGAGGAACAGGACTCAATCCTTCTCTCTCACCTGAGCCTTGGAGATAAGGGAGGCCTCGCTTTTGGCCAACAACATTTAAATCCATGCACAAATATTTCAGGTGTAACAAGTGGGCAGAAATATTTGGATATAAAATGTTAAATGTCGATATAAAATTTGGGGCTAGATCTTCATGAGGTGATCAGGGGATGAGGAGACTCTTCTGTCTATGCAAGCAGCAAGGCAGAAAATCACTTTCCCCAAAGGCAGCTTTTGATCATACAATACACTCCCAGAGCATAACTTGAACCATTCTGCAAAGCAACTGCACGACGGCTCATGAGGGATATAAACTTGGCTCTGCTTCCAGCCCCTCCCCCGGAGAGGTCACTAAAGTCACAGCAGAATTTTGTCCTTGGAAAACTGATTCTCTAAATGTTTCTTTGACTCTGAATAAGATTTTTACCACAGTTACTAATTTAAGGAAAAAATAAAACAAGACAAATATACAGTTCCAACGACTCTGAATGCTAATTAGGCTCCTAGGTTTCCAAGCCACTTTTGAAAATGGGACTTAGGTGCTTTTGAAATTTTACCCAATATCGAAATAAAAGTTGTTACATTAGAAGACTCTATAAATATCTTCTTTACTTCACACCATTTATACTAGATGTTCACTTTTAGCATTTCATTCAGTTTGGACGGTTAGAGACGACTGGTCATTTTCACTGTCGTTTATAACTTTCTGACTCTCCGGCACATGCACAATGCTGTTGTGTGTGGGCTTGAAACACTACAAGGATGTGGATTAAGTTATTTAAAATTTATTGAAATTTGACTATTCAATGTAATGAAAACATCTCTATTCATATTAGTTGATAAAAAGGGAAAAAATTAAAAAGCCACTCTTGTACTTATTACTTTACGACACTGCCTTTCACTCCAAAATGATCGATAGACTTATGTCTCAAACTACATATACCATAGCTGGATACATTTTTGATTGAAATGTTGTATTATATAAGAAGATTCCAGGAATGTCACTCTGTGTGTCACTCTGAAGCCTAAAATGTCTGTTAAGTCAGTGTGAAGCGATGAAAGCAGCTACAATAATGGCTAAGAGCTCTTTTTGTTCAAAATATCACATGGTTCTCCAGTCCATTATCAGCCAATTTTTAAGTTTTCAGCCAATTTGACTTTACAAATTACACCCATGAAGCGTACAGCTACAGTAAAGTATGAATCTATGCCATTCCAAGAGTCCTAGACTATGTGATATCAGCAGTAACTCAATCACCACCTTACTCCATATGTAATTTGCATGCAAAAATTTCATTGGTTGTATGAAGGAGACTGCACAGATGATGGATTACTTTACCCAACTGCCACACCAGTGTACTCAACTGCCACCCACATAAACACAAATTTCCCAGCATAGTCCCGCCAAACACAAATCAATTCAATACAACCAGCACTCATAATAAGCACAAACACACAGCCATCTGCACAAATGTGCACAACTGTCACAGCACATCACAACTACATACACAACCAGCTTATACACTAACCCCAAACATCACTCTAAAGCCTAGACTGTCTGCAGAGTCCGTGTGAAGTGATGGTTTACATGGAGGACTTTATGAACTACACCCTTGCAACAGCACATGCTTTCAGCTACTAGTTGTTTATGTTGTGTGTAAAAACAAAAGGGAAATAGAATACAGGAAGAAAGGGAAAAGATTCCTAACATCCTTCCAGTAGAAACTGCCAATATCATCCTATTTGATCAAATTAATTACAGTAGCTAGATTTTTAAATTTAATTTTCTTGTATACAGCAGGACAAATTTTGGCCTGTTTTTGTATATAACATACCCAGCTGTGTTACACTCTGTTTTCACAGACAAAAGTTGAAGAACTTTAGGTTGCAATAAAAACCATTTAAAGATCAAGCAATACTAAAGCTCAGCAAATAATATAATGATACATAGAGATATGCCTATCTCATAAAACTGGAAGGGACCCTTGAGAGTCATTGAGTTCAGCCCCCTGCCTTCACTAGCAGGACCAAGTACTGATTTTGCCCCAGGTAGCCCCACTCAATGATTGAACTCACAATGTTAGGTTTAGCAGCCCAATGCTCAAGCCACTGAGCTATCCCTTCCCTAGCCCCTACTTACAATCTATTGAAGGGGCTAATAAATCTCTGCTTTTTATAGCCAACACACAGGAGCACATAGTTATAAGGAGAAGATGGAGAGAAATCTTTAAAGAGAAAAATCTTTCTATATTTATATACACCGCTACCCCAATATAAAGCTACCCGATATAACACGAATTTGGCTATAACGCAGTAAAGCGGTGCTGGGGGGGGGGGGGCGGGGCTGCGCACTCTGGCAGATCAAAGCAAGTTCGATAAAATGCGGTTTCACCTATAACGCAGTAAGATGTTTTGGCTCCCGAGGACAGCGTTCTATCAAGGTAGAACTGTATTTGAAATGTGATGGAAGTAGCTAAAATCATTTACCTTTTAAATAAAGCCATAATAGCCAACGCAAAACTGGTAAGTAAGGGGCCTGGTCCAACATCCACTGGGATGAATGAGAGTCTTGCCACTGACTTCAATGGACTTTGAAGTCAGTGGCAAGTCAATGGACTTTGGCTGAGACCCAATGAGCACGTGATCAAACCCAATTCCCAATGGACAAGTGCATATAACAACAAGAAACTACTTTTAGTTGGAGCTGTGTAGCTAAATCCCCAAGTCAGCTTTTAAAATCTCAACCCCTCCATGTTCAGTTAATTGAGCCATCAAATAAGCCACTGTAGTTTACTGTGTCAGGGACCCTGAGCTATGGGTTGCTGAACATTTTTGGAATCATGCTTTTCAACCCACATTGTAACATTTTGAAAGTCTGTTATAGCCCAGCAGACCTCCAGCCATCTAGAAGAACCTTGGTGAGTGTGTCTTCGTATCCACTGTCATGATAGTCGTTCAGCACAAGGTTTGCCACACCATCAAGCTGTTGGTTCATCTGTTAGGAGGAGCTGAGCATGGGATAAATATCCTTCCTGACCTCTGGAGCTATCAGTTTATGCCTTGAGGCAGGAGATTTATTTATGTATTTCCATTTTAAATGGCATGTGGCTGAAAAAAATGATTAAATGCTCTGAGCACCTTTTCCAATATTTAAAACACGATCATCAAGAGTTAAACTGAATCACTAAAAATCTACTGCTGACCATAATC
The DNA here is from genome assembly GCF_020497125.1 of Mauremys mutica. Taxonomy (NCBI): domain Eukaryota; kingdom Metazoa; phylum Chordata; order Testudines; family Geoemydidae; genus Mauremys; species Mauremys mutica. The sequence continues at coordinate 95,090,674 of NC_059080.1, read as the reverse complement.
ACAATTCATTCCCACTTCATAACTCCATTATACTTCAACTCTTGAATATTCCAAAATCATCCCAATCCTTATGCAAGCCCTAATTACAAACTGCTCTTATCTTTATATGCAAAACTAAATTATCTATCCCTTTTAATAGTCTGGTTGCATTATTTGACATCCTAGTCTCCTGTGCCAGAATCCCAGAGGCTAAGTACATGTTGTGAGCTAAGAAATAGCAAGGGGACTTTTGCTGCTCTAAGTGAACCAGTGCCCAATCACTGCCTACCTATCCAGAAGCACTGAACATTTTGCTACCAAAAACAGTCCTTTCTGTGGGATACAGCTGGCCTCCAACTGAAGTCAGTGCATGTATGGGGAAGTAACTAGTTGTTTCTATGATCAGGCCCTTTATCTGGCATTGGGACTTCTTGTTCTCATCCTATGTGACAGCATAGAAAGAATGGAATAGTCAGTTTTTACTTTAAGAAAAATTTCGGAAGCACCTAAGTGACTTAGGACTAGAACTGGGTAAATAATGAACTTTTTAGTTTGGTTGCAATTACAAAAAAAAATAAAAATTAAAAAATTATTTTGGGTCAAACTGAAAATATTTCATTCAACCCAAAATGAAATGTTTCATTTCAATTGCAAGCTTTTTTTTTTTTTACTTTTTTCTTTAAAAAAATTAATTAAATTAAAGAAATTTTTAAAAAAAGGCATTTCAAGTACAAAAATTGAAATGTTTCATTTTGAAAATGTCCAAATGAAATGTTTTTAACTGAAACAATTCAGCAAAATCATTATGAATTTGTGAAATCTTTCAGTGTCACAATCTGCAATTTTCAGTCAAAATTTCCCCCCCAGTTCTAATTAGGAGCCTAAGTCCCACTGATTTTTCAAATCAATGGGACTTAAACTCATAAGGTACTTAGAGGCTACAGAAAATTTTATCCTCTACTTTTCTTTATCTTAAATATGCTCAAGTACCCTCTGGGTCAACTGAAAAAAGAAATGAGTTTGATGGTCTCAACCTAGTCATCCAGTATACATTTATCAACATATCAAAACCACTCACAATCATGGACAAATGGAAATCTCAGCTCAGGAAAGACCTCAAAATGGAACCATGGTGCAGATCAATGTTAAATTTTCAAAAGGCACCTCAACTACGTAGGAGTTTAACCTCAACGATGCTTAAGTGCTTTTAACATTTTTTACTCAGGGACTCTGATACAGACAACATTATATAGCTAAACATGCACAACTGCTAACATTATACAGTATAAAGTGAAAACTTCATCCACGCTGTTTTAAAAAACATAACACTTACAAATATATTTAGTTCTACTGAAATTATAAGAACTCCATTTTAATTATAATTGGCCCAAGTGGTCCCTGGTGTAAATTCACTGCAGACATTGGAGTTACATCAGGGAGGAATTTGGCCCAATGTCTCAAACTTCAGCTGAAAGCATGACATCTCCAAGAATTGTCATGATTTTAACAGATCAAGTGTATTTTTTTCTTTTAAAAATAAAAGACACAGAAAGAGAGATCAAAGTAACATTAAGAATCCAGTTCTAACCATAGTCACATGCAATAGTATTACCACCTACTACTATCACTTGAAAAATCCCTGAATTGCAATTGCCAGTTTTTCAAAGTAAGGGGTCTGGTAACCGTAACCACTGGAGACAGTAGATACTGGCCAATTACAGGAACCAAGAAACATAATAATCCTCATGTGTTCTTGATTTATTAAACCACTTGAGCTGACTATTATGGCAGCCGTTGGATTTGTCCTAGCATTTTGCTTTCTCTGCAAACATTTGTGCCTGGCTATTTGAGTCAGGCTGTTTTAAACCATTCTAATTTCTGCATGTTGATTGGGTAACTAATCTCCTCCATGTAGAGCTAAAAAGAAAGTATTTCCTTTTGCCTCGTTTTTTATTTACATGCAGAAACAACCATTCCCCTAATCTCATCCTCCTTGGTCCCTTTAAATGGCTAAATAGTATTTTCTTTCAGAACTCTGCTGAGAAATCACATTATTACAAATGTGCAAAAAGTATGTGGCTCAACACAGAGTATTCTTCATGACTAGGAGACTGGATATTGCTAAAATGCAAAGGTAACAACAAAAATGGCAGAAAGAAACAATACCAGGGAAACAACTTTTATGCTCTAAGGGCCAAATTTTGCTCTCTGTTAAACAAGTATAACTCTGAAGCAACAAAGAATCCTGTGGCACCTTATAGACTAACAGACGTTTTGCAGCATGAGCTTTCGTGGGTGAATACCCACTTCTTCAGATGCAAGCCACGAAAGCTCATGCTGCAAAACGTCTGTTAGTCTATAAGGTGCCACAGGATTCTTTGTTGCTTTTACAGATCCAGACTAACACGGCTACCCCTCTGATATATAACTCTGAAGTGACTACTGATTTACACTGGTATCCCTTTGGAGTAAGCAAACTTACATTCCACAAGAAACTGGTATAACTTTGAGTAGAATTTAGTACTAAATGGAGATCTTTGCCTTTTGGAATGTATCAATATACTTTTCATTTCAGCTTCCAGTTCATGTATCATCTCAACCACCTACTAAAAGATTTCTAACAACAAAAAAGCCTTTATATTCAGAATCTCCTAATATACATTGTGTATAGTTGTTAAAGATCCAATTTCCCACTTCTCAGGCTTTTAGTTTTTATTTTAAAATACCTTATTGAGCTTAAACAAATTCTACTATTTGCCTGAGACTTCAGAGGATGGATAATTAATGGAGGCTTCCCTCTCCCCATATGCAAGCATAAGTCATGCTGCAAGAGACTGTGACTAATCCAGTATATCAACATTTTATTCAGTCTTTAAAACATGAATATTTAAACAGAAGACTTTTTTTCCCATGCAGAAGACTGAATAGAAAGCTCTTATCTGAAATAGTAAAAGCTGTTATTTTTTTTCCAAGAGGTTTTAGACTGTATAGAGATAGTTACATACACAGGCATCTCAAATGAGAGGGCACCACACATACATGTAATTGGTTGCTTTTTCTTTTCCTCGGCAGTCTGTAAAATATGTGAAAATGTGCCTGCTTCTGACTAGCCATTAAAAGGCAGTGGTTGCACCATACTGTGATTTGGGGAGCTGAAGAAAATAGCCAGAACTGACTGATATCTGATAAACAGTAACAGGAGTCAGTTTATTGCACCAATCGTTAAATAATGGTGCTGATTATAAGGCTGCTAACTGCAGATGCTGTAATTGTCTGTCATAAATCTTAGTCATTTGTGACAGGAGCACAATGAAAGAGAGCATCTGCTTGAGGGCAAATGACTTCTGATAAATATCAGCTCTGCTAAAATGTACTTGGATGTGTCTCAATATTTTGGAGAGCCATTCATGTTGCTTCCACAAATGTGAAGTTATTATTGGTTTGTATTGATTTTGCCACCTTTTTTTTTCTTTTTAAAGAGACAGAGTCAGAGAGTGACTCAAGGTTGAGTTGAATAGAATCTCAGGCTCTTTATCTGATCTACTCATTCCTCTCAAATGCACGTTGAGTGAAAAAAAATAATTGCACTTTTTCAGAAGATTGCTGTGCAGAAACACAGCCTGGAAAATTCAATATGCAGTTTGGCTTTTTTAGGGTTTTTTTTTCTTTTATAGCAAACCTTGAGGGAAGTAAAAAAATGTTTTTCGGTTTACTTTAGTTTATTTTTTAAAAAAAGGATTTAAAGCTTTTGAAATAAGAGTCGGTCTGAGATTAAGTTATTTTTCTGGAATAATAAAATGAAAACTGGAAATGCTATGACAAAGTACTTTTTGTTTTTTTTAAAAATTCAGTAAGATTTTCAAGTCAGATCTCAAAACAGAGCTAGATTCTGCTACCCTTTACCTACTTTTGAGCAGCACTTCAGTTACTGATCCTGCAAATATTTGCACATGTACTTGCCTTTACACATTTGAATAGCCCCAATGCAATCAGATCTCAAATCAATAGGATTTCTCATGCATGTAGTTAACTTTGAGCACTCGCATAAGCATTTACGGGTTTGAGGCGTGACGCTGCACATTCTCTCTCGGCTTGTCTACGCTTACAGCGCTGCAGTGGTGCACATGCACCATGCAGCTCCCCCACTGTAGTGCTTAATGAAGATGCTACCTAAGCCAACAGGAGAGCTTCGCAGTCTCCCCAAGAGGTGGTAGTTATGTTGATGGAAGAAGCCCTCAGGTCGAAACAGCACCGTCTACACTGGGAGTTAGGTCGGCATAACTACGTCACTCAGAGGTGTGGATTTCCCACATGTGAGTGACATAATTATACCTACATCAGTTTGTAGCATGGATCAAGCCTTAATGTTTGAAAAACAGTGCTAGAATTTGGGTCCCAAATCTTCAGATAACAGACAATTTTGGTTTTAAATTACAAAGATTTTTCTCTTTGATTGTCAGAGGAGACCACGCTTTCTTTTCCTGGAGCCAGGTGTCCCCACTTCCAGGTGAGTTCCCAACCCCCCAGGCTACAGGGTATTCTGGGGTGGGGCTCTCTCCATTGTTTCAGTTGAAGCTGTCCCACTTTGTGTGAAATACTTAAATGTTCACTAGGCCGGAGAGAGAGAGAGAGAGAGAGAGAGAGAAAATGATAATGATTCCGTAGACTTGGGGCTAGGGCATTTATGTGAAGGGAGGGGGGGCACCCAAATTCCATTCCCTTCTCCAATGAATATTTAATCATTTATACAAAGTAGAACAGCTGCAACAACAGGCTGAGAAATACTCTACAGTCTGTGAGTTAGGGCACTCACTTAAAAGTGGCAGAGCAGGGACTTGAATCTGGCTTCCCCATATCCCAGGTGAGTGCCCAGACCACTGAGTAAAAGAAGGTGGGGAACACTAGCACTATCTCCCGATCTGTTTTATGAATCTAACCTAAATATTTAATTTCCTATTATCAAAAAAGAACATACCCAAATTGAAATATAATGTTTCATTTCAAGATGACTGACATGTTTTGGAAGACCTGAAACAATTTTTTTTCCAACTTTTCAATTTGCCCAAAATTCCAAAAAATTGCAGTTTCACTTTGACATAAAACTCCCTCCCCTGTTTTGTTTTTTTGGTTGTTGTTGGAACTGGCAGCAAACTGAATAAAATCACTGACTGGAGCAGCTCTAGTGAGATGGTCTGAAAACACGTACTTGTTCCAGAAATGTGTGATTCCAACATATGGCCTCTAGTCAGTCTTCCACTTAACCTGGGTGCAGGCCAGAACATAAGCCTTCTTACTAAATCTTCTTAAATACATTCTGGGTTAGTTTGTCTTTCACTTTTTTAATGTGAGTTCATTAGATGACACAATCTATTCTGTTTTTGCAGGATCTTAAGCTTTGTATCCCAGAATATACTATAGCCTCCAGGCTGACTTAATCTCTCTAAAAGGGTCTACAAACGTCCAAGGCTGTTCCACTGATCTGTGGTGAAGTGCCTTTCAGTGTTTTTTGTTTCGTTTTCTGCAGATGGAGGAAGGGGAAGAGGTTAGTTAGTGGGAGGAAATCACAAAAGCTTTAAGAACATTTTTAAGTGTATACAGAGCCACATTTAACATTATTTACATATGCTTATAAATACTAACTGATCTGCTGCTGACTGTAGACTGTGCTGCTAATTCACTATAATTTGGACTTTAAAATAATTAACGTAGCCCTAGAACATTAATGTACAGTTAAAGTTGAGAATTTACTCCCTCTTAATAACATGCATCTGGGGGCTAATAAAGTGAGTCCATCTGTATATTAAGGATACATGGAGATACAAAGCAGAGTTGGTTTTAGAACTTAATGAAAATTTCCTGTTTCTGAACCATTCACTTTATCAGCTAGTGTTTAATAGACGTATCCCTACAGCAGGGGTTCTCAACACTTTTCCTCCTGAGACCCCCTAACATGCTACAAAAATTCCGCAGCCCACCTGTGCTACAACTGGTTTTCGGCATGTCCAGTAGATTAAAAGCTGTATTAAATTGATAGTTATACAATTAAACACGCATACACATACATCACGTGCAAAAGAAAAGGATAATATAGGTACAAAAATAAAAAAACGGAACATTATTTTTGTTTTACTTACTCAGGGTGAAACTTGTTGCTGGTGCTGACTCACAGGGTGGGTGGCCCACTGAGGTGAGTCAGGGGGTGGAGGTGGCACTCCTTCCCCGAGCCCTGCTGCCCATGGCAGAAGCCTGAGCCCAAGCCCAAGTCCCACCACCCAAAGCTGAAGCCTACTTTATTTTGGCAGAGCCCCTGAAACCTGCTTGGGGGGCCGCAGACCCCAGTTGAAAACCATTGCCCTAGAGAACCCTTCCACCTCCCTAAATTTCTCCTACTGCCATTAGACCCCCATCTTCCAGCCAAAGCAGACTTGACAGCATCCTGATTCCTCCCTGCTTCCTCTCAACCATCAGTCTAACTCTTCTGCAGAGAGCTGGTTTGGGCTCCGTGCTACTTTACTTCCATCCCCATCCTGGCCTCCTGAGAGGCACAGCTTTCATCTGCTGGCTTCCAGCCTGAGGTAGTGACGGGAAACTGCAGTAATAATTAGCAATAAACATTGGGAGGACATTCTGGGTGTGTCTCCAGTTGGGACTGATTAGAAACAAGAGTCTTGACTTGGACTCCACTTCTCAGCTGCCAGACACCCTCTTACTCACAGATAGTGTCACTGAAACCCTAGAAAAGCAACTAATATCCAAACTGTTGAATGTGCAGGGATTAGCCAGCATGCAAAAATATTTATTTTTAAATCCTTTTTTAAACCATAGTATTCAAGACGGGTGCAAGGATGTTTCGCGCCCTAGGCAAAACTTCCACCTTGCGCCCCGCCCATCCCCCCAAGCCCTGTGGCAGCTCTCCGCCCCCCCCCTCAGCCCTGAGGCGCCTCCCTGCGGCAGCTCCCCCCCTCCGCGGCAGTTCCCCCCAGCCCGGGGAGCCGTGCAGCAGCTCCCCGCCCCAGCTCACCTCTGCTCCGCCTCCTCCCCGAGCACGCTGTCACTGCTCCACTTCTCCCGCCGGAGGCGGGAGAAGTGGAGCAGTGACGGCGTGCTCAGGGGAGGAGGCGGAGCAGAGGTGAGCTGGGGTGGAGAGCGGTTCCCCTGTGTGCCGCCCCCCCCTTACTTGCGGCCCTCCCCACACCCCCCTGCCCCTGGTCCCTCCGCCTAAATGCCGACAACGACCGGGGCGGCCAAAGATCCGGCCACCACGGTCGCCGCTGAAGGACCCAAAATGCCGTCCCCCAAATGCTAGCACCCTAGGCGACCGCCTAGGTCTCATAATGGATTGCACCGGCCCTGATAGTATTTATTAGGCATATGGAAGCAAGTATGTTCCCCATTGCCGTGTTCAAGGTTTCTCTCCCAACAGTATCAGCCCCAAGTGGGGAGAGATAGCTCAGTGTTTTAAGCATGGGCCTACTAAACCCAGGGTTGAGAGTTCAATCCTTGAGAAGGCAACTTAGGGATCTGGGGCAGAATCAGTACTTGGTCCTGCTAGTGAAGGCAGGGGGCTGGACTCAATGACCTTTCAGGGTCCCTTCCAGCTCTATGAAATATACCTATTATTAACCGACAGATTGGGGTAAAGTCATTACATATTTTTTAAACAACTCATTTGGAAAAAAAATTATTTGCCTTCCTGGTTGTGAGCCTTTAGAGTTCATATTTTCTCTGCAACCATAAAGGCTAGAAATGTACTATTTTAAAAAAAATGAAAACTAAGATTTTCACATAATCATGTGACTCCAGAAGCTGGGGATTTAAGAAAAACAAACATTGAGAAAGTTGGCAACACTGTAAATGACTTGATATTCAAAGACTTCTATAGGATTGACCAAAATTACCCAAGAGATCACTTCTCCTTCAACCTCCATGACATCCCACAATGGTTCCATTCCATTGTAATCGTGAAAACGTCAGCAACAGGAGGCTGGTGAGGGCAGAAGACAGAACTTTCAGAGGAACTGGAAGTAGACTATGGAACTCTCTGCCACGTGAGAGAAGACACCTCCCCCTCTGTCCACCGAATATACACTTGGCATGATGTTGGCAGGGGGACACTCTCCCACAGAGGTGTGGCAGAGGCATGGGGTCCCCATCTTCTCCCAAGGTGTGGCAGCAGGGGGTCCCTTCCCTCAAGAGCAGCAAGCAGGCGTACACTCTACCCCCTGGACAGCAGGCATGTTGGCAAGTTGTCCCACCCAATACTAAAGCCAGCAGCCAGGGTGTATCTGCTTGTGTGGGTGGAGGAGGCCTACCACACTTTTCTCCTGCCACAAACAGATTTCTCTGCTGGCGTGGCCTCCCTCAACAATGGGCTTGGCGTTACCACCCCACTGAAATGCACTGGTTAGTTCACCTCGTCTTAGAGCTATTGTCTCAGGCTGTCTGCACTCGGGCAAAAATAGCTACAGCAATTACACTCAGGTCACATTTTCAAGCTTTTCTTTGCATCCCATGAGGGCTAGAAACTTTCTTTAAAACCAAACCAAACCTATAGCAGAGATTCTGATATAACAACATAACTCCAGGAGATGGGATCTTCAGCACAGGCCTCTAATGCCTATGCCCTTGTGTGTCCCTGCCTTGGAGATGGTCAGAGAATGGGACCATGTGGGTACAAACAGGAGAAGCAGCAAAAAAAAAAAAAAAAAAAAAAAAAAAAAAAGAGAAAAGTTCCCAGTGGAGACAGGGATTGCAAAAGTTGCTGGAAGCAAGGAGACTGAACCTTGGCCTACACTACCAACTTATATCAGTATAACTGCAACCTAGCTATACCCGCCTACTCTCCCCCCTCCCCCCCGCCCCGGTGTAGTCAGTGCTATGTCGACCGGAGGGCTTCTCCCATTGACACAGCTACCACCTCTAGGGGAGGTGGAGTACCAATGCTGATGGGAGAAACTCTCCCGTTGGTGTAGGTCGTGTCTTCATGAATTGCTTCAGCCACCCAGCTGTACCGCAGGCGGCAGTGCTGTAAGTATAGACAAGCCCTGAGTTTGGACATGAAACTGCCACAGCCTGATGCCCCAAAAGAGAAATTGCATCTTCCTGGCTCCTGAAGCAAGTGGGAAAATTTACCCAGCAGTTCTCTCCAAACTAGCAGAGACCACCACATGAGACTATTACACATTAGTTGTTTGATTCTACATTTTATCTATGACAGCATTTGTATTTTCACATTTTTTCAGACTGTTTAAAAAATAAAACGTACACAGCCTTCTTCGTTGGGATCCTTCTTCTCTCCCTCTCCCTCTCCCTCCCCCACCATTCCAGCCCTTTAGTACCTTTTCCTTCTTTGTCCTGTGCATCCTGGCTTATCTTTCCTTTCTGCCTTTTTCACAGCGATTTCCCTCGCTCTAAGTTGTCTAGTGAATATTCTTTTGAATTTTTCAGTTCATTTTTCTCTACGTGCTTTTTTCCCCCTCAATTCCTCTAATTCTGCCACTCTCTTCAGTTCTTATTTTCCCTGACATCTGCTTTTACCTTCAGCATTTTCTTTCCTCTTTTGCCCTTTCACCACGTTTCTTCCGTCTCCCACTGTCTAGCCACTTTCTTACATGGGCTAGTCACTCACTTTCCAACGTGCTAAGCAAAATGGCATTCCCACCTGGACATGCTTAAGACAAATGCCCAGCCCCTGATTTCCGCTGGTCACACTCCTGTACTGCAGAGGGCAGCAACGCCAAGTTCTTTGCCCTTGCAGTGTTTAAAATGTGTATTCAGCCTCTTCCCAGCCTTTACCTCCCTGCAGGTCATCCTGCTACCAAGCACAGTTGTGCTGTGCTGTCTAAATGATAAGCAGGTGGGCAGCAATAATGAGGTCTGCATTGTGTAACAACACGGTCGTTTGGAAAAGTAGCCAAGGAAAGCTGCAAATATACGGGGTCTTTCTAGTGTCCATCACCAGCCTGAGACAGGAGAATAAGGATTAGAGCAAGGGAAGGGGAAACACTGTGTCCCATACTATCTCATCCCCTCTCCAAGCCACAGACCTGCTATAAAGCACTTGGAGTTGCTCATAATGCTGTTGAAAATGCAAGGTATTATTTTTATTACCCTTGTGCTTCCTATTACCATTCACCTCACTACACGAAAGCCTGGCAGTAAAGAAAACTGAAGTTCTGTATTCAGGAACAGGAAAGGTAAAACACAGGCAGCGAGGATGTTCTGATAATAGCCTCAACCTTGACCTACTATGTGCTGCTTTTATGAAAGAGAAAGATTTTTGTTGTCTTGCATATCCATTTTCCCATATTGTGCTAAATTACAGGCACTTGTTTTAAAAGTGGACTGCTATTCACTATAGAGTGCCCATTTAGGCCCTCATTTTGACTAAAACCATGTCCCCAAAGGAAAGAACAGCCAGTACATTAAACTGTAATGTAATGTAAATGTATTTATTAACGCCTTTCATCCAAAGCTACTCACTAGGTTCTTCCGTACGGTTATGTAGCTTACCCATCAAGAGACTTAACTTCAGAGAGGAACCTTTTTATCAAGACTAAGTCATTAATGTTAGCATAGCTGAACTATACACCAGAACAACATTACAGGCGTACTTAGCTAAATTAAACCTCATCACTAAGCTGTCCACCCATAGAAGGTTTGGGCATAAAACAAAAATTCTAAAGAGTACTTTACTTCTATTTAAAAATAAAACAGCTAAACTTTTAATCAGTTCTAATGAAAATCTCCTGTATAACATGTATTTTAAAGAAACAGGAGGGATCAAGATTCAGACTCCAAAAAATTGGCATGAACTGACTGCTTTAGAAACTTCCAAGGAAGCTCAGAAAGCACTAATGAAATCACACAGTTCTAACAACCATTTCTTTTAACTATTTAACCAGATGTTTTTACGACGTCTCACTCAAAGGGTGTCTACAGAGGAGTTGGGAAGTGTAATTCCCAGCTCAGGAAGACATACATGCACCAGCTTTACTCAAACTCATGTGCTAAAAATAGCCGTGTGGTCATGACAGCTCAGGCTAGCTGCCTGAGTACAATGCTGTCTGAAGTTCTAGATAAATACTGCTATTTTTAGCACACTAGCTTGAGCAGAGCTAGCGCTACGTCTACCCAAGCTGAGAATCATACTGCCCAGCTGCTCTGTAAACATCCCCTTAGGCCTGGTCTACACTGGGGGGGGGGTCGAACTAAGGTACGCAACTTCAGCTACGCGAATAGCATAGCTGAAGTCGAACTACCTTAGTTCGAACTACTTACCTGTCCTCACGGCGCGGGATCGACATCCGCAGCTCCCTCGTCGACTCCGCCACCGCCGTTCGCGGTGGAGGAGTTCCGGAGTCGACGGGAGCGCGTTCGGAGTTCGATATATCGCGTCTAGATGAGACGCGATATATCGAACTCCGAGAAGTCGATTGCTACCCGCTGATCCGGGCGGGTAGTATGGACGTACCCTAAGTGTCAGATTGTTAGGCTATGTTGAAGCCTACAGCAATTCATTCCTCCTCACAGTTAGAGCTGGGCAAAATCTTGTGGATGGAATTTTTTGGCAAAAAGTGCAGATTTGGCAACATTGAAACATTTTGAATATTCATGTCGATTTTGCCAAATTGGGTCATTTGAAAAAAAAATCTGAAAAAATTGAAACATCTTGTTTTGACATTTTCAAAATTAAATGTTTCTTTTTTGGTTTGAAATAATTTTTCATTTCAAAATTTCCTTTGATGTGATTTTAAAAATTCAACAATGTTTGGTCTAAACTAAATGCTCTGTTCTCCCCGAAACAACTTTTTAAAAAAAAAACTTTTGAAATTGTCAATGAAACAAAAAATTCATTATACACCCAGTTGTATTCCCCGTATATTCACAGTGGGAATTTTAGGTCTCAGAACCTGCACTGGAACATTTTCAGAACCTATAGATGGAGGCAGTTATCACATTTTCCTTAAGGGCCAGAGAATGAATCCTTTACTTTTGTTGGTAAGCAGTTACTCTCAGGAGCAGTCAGGGCCGGCTCTAACTTTTTTGCCGCCCCAAGCAAAAAAAAAAAGAGTGCCGCCCCGCCGTAACACCCCCCCCGGGCACCGCCCAAGTCCCTGCCCCCCCGAGCGTCGCACCACCCAACTCCCCGCCCCCCGAGTGTTGCGCCGCCCAAGCCCCGCCCCCCCGAGCGCCGCGCCACCCAAGTCCCCACCCCTCCGAGCATCGCACTGCCGAAGCTCCCCCGAGCGCCACGCCGCGCTGTACCGCCCAAGTCCCTGCCCCACCCCAAGCACCGCTGGGCCAAAACAAAAACAAACAAAAAAAACCCTCCAGCGCCACCCAGCCGAACCAAAAAAAAAAAACCCCGAGCGCCGCCCTGCCCCAAGGTGCCGCCCCAAGCACGTGCTTGGTCAGCTGGTGCCTGGAGCCGGCCCTAGGAGCAGTCCCACTGAAGTTGTTACTTGCATGAACAACTGGTCACAGAGGCAGCTCCAAGCCCCAGCACGCCAAGCGCATGGTTGGGGCGGCATTCCGCGGGGGGCGCTCTGACGGTCACCAGGAGGGCGGCAGGCGGCTCTAGTGGACCTCCCGCAGGCGTCCCTGCGGAGGGTCCGCTGGTCCCGCGGCTTCGGTGGAGCATCCGCAGGCACGTCTGCGGGAGGTCCACCGGAGCCGCGGGACCGGCGACCAGCAGAGTGCCCCCTGCGGCGTGCTGCCATGCTTGGGGCGGCGAAATGGCTAGAGCCACCCCTGACTGCTCATCTGTGTAAATAAAGGTTTCACAACCTGGTCCCAAATGATTTGATAAAAAATCACTTTCTGGTAAATTAGGACATATGTGGGGAAGAGCCTGTGGGGGAGGTGTAATTTACACACTGATTTTTGACTTCTAAATGCAGCTGCAATAATCATGGAAACTTTTTCCATAACATGCTGCATGAAAGGATGATGGGTGAATGAATAGCACACCTTGGTTTCAAATATTTTTCTTGTAACTCTTAATCTTGATTCCAAATAGTCAGCCTTTCCCTTGTCAGTTTGAAGCTAAATATACTGTTCTCGTTACCTCTGTGTTTTTTATCAGGATGAATTTTTACTGACCCCTCTGTCCACGTCTTTTCAAGGCAGGTGAATTGTTTTCAATGGAATACCAACTGATCAGCGGGGTGTACAGAGTGTATGTGTAAGGCCACATGGGCCTCCAGAGTACGCAGTATAGCCTGGGGGCACATAAGGGGTTAAAAGCATTGCAGTATGCATTAAGCACATGTTTCAAATCAGCAGGGTGCCAGTCTAAGATGTCCTCAAAGCCTAATTCGATAGATATTATGCCATATGCTGCTGCAAGTAGTTAGTAATGAAGAAAGTAAAAATTTTATGGATGAGCAAAATAGGAGCTCTTATGGATGGAGTGTTTTTAAATCAGGTGTATAATTTACCTAGCATCAGACCACATGTAGAGTGCATTACTCAATTGAACTTACATGCAGATAGCAAAGCAGTTTCTTTTAATAAGCACTTCTTCAACTTATTGGCTCTACAATTACTTGCACCAAATTACCAGCAGCTGCTGCCTTTTTGGTGTTTTATCTTAGACAAGGAGTTACATTAGTTTCTAATCAACAACCCAGTCAAGGACTCTTAATTTTTTTAAGTTTGATCTCCCCATTTATTTAGAATTAAACTGAAATATTGGGTATTTTCATTATAATTTTGATGTTACTTAGCTTTTTCTTTAAATATAGATTTATTTTTTACTAGAATTCACGTGTATCCTATCTCTATATAGGTGATTATATAAATATTAGGAATTTTATAACTAAATTTAGATTTAGATATATACACACACACACACATACACACACACACACAAAACATAACATTTTATACAAATATGTATCATTAATATTGGCCTTAGATGTGAAGTACATTGATATTGCTTTTGTGAAAACATTAGACTTGCCATAAAGTTTGCTGAGCTCCAAGATCCAAATCTTTGAACCTCACACTAGCATGTAGAGAAACATCATTTACCTTTATGAATCATACCTAAGACAACTGAGCACTAATTAATATACCAAGATTCCAGTTTTTGATGAGGGGGACATTTTAATTAGGCTTTAAAAAAAAAGCAGCTTCCAATATAATTCTCAATTGGAAAAATATTTATTTTCATTCTTTGGATTTGTGTCGTTAATTATATGGTTTCCTGTAAGAAGAAAACCCGGCTCAGTCATTTGGGGTTTCCCCCCAAAAACTATATCCTAATATGACAAAAGCTCTCATTCAGATATTTTTTAAAAAAAATACTGATCAGAAGCCATGGAAAAACTAAAATAAGTTTTAACATTATAACCTTGGTTTACTAATAAAAGTAAAAACCAAAAGCTGTGTGTATACTATGGTGGGGTTTTTTTGCTTGTTTGTTTAATAAAATCATCATGGCTCTGAGTTACCTGAACTAATTCTTGTACTGTACTTGCTAAGGGCCCATTCCTGTAAACACTGCCAAGAAAATGATGCCTGCTCAGAGCAGAAAGGCCTTACAGTCACAAGTAAGTGGTTGCAAGGTTAGTTACTTAGTCAAAAAAGATCTAGTTAGGGTAACCCACAGCCATATTGATTAGGGAACAGTCCTTATGTTATGCAATAGAACAAGGTTACTAGGAGCTTCTCTCTCTTATCACAGTTGATAAGGATTCTGTCCTGAGCACAAGGAAAGAACTTCATAGCTTTGGCCTTTGTGACAGGGTGGCAGTGTCTATATTTCAGTTGAAGGGTGAATCCCTTCAAGGTATATCCAGAGGGCATGGCTTCCAATGAGCCTTCTTCTGGAAAGGCTCTGTCTCTCATGCATGAAGGAACACAGGTGAGTATTCGAGTTCCTCAAGCTTATGTATGTTGAGATTCTGACCGTGGTTGATTCTGAAAGAGGCTTGGCTTAGGGCAAGTCCTTGGGAGAAGTCCTACCATCTGAGGGAATTAACTACTTGCATCAGAATGATGATAGTCAGGTATAAAATCTATTCTTATACAATAGCCATCACTGTGTTACCTGAGTGTCTGGTATCTAATCTTGGTGGCCCCATTCCAGGAGCAGGAAGGTCTGAAAACATTGGGAGTGAAAGATATACATCCCACTACCAGTTATCTGAGCCATCCAGCCCTTTAAATCTTTGACTACCATTAAAGTTTAAAAACAAACACGATCACATTTTTATTGTAACCTTCTTCAGTTGATGCTGTTATTTTACTAATTATGCATCTTCCTCCCTCTTTTAAAATGATCTCTCATGCAGCTGGGAAAATATAACCCTCTCAGGACCCAATCAGATTTTCACATCAATTTATCTAATTGACACCAGGCTTAATACATCTCTTAATTATGACTGCAAACACTTTGTTAAGATAAATCAAACTTAATACCTTACCAAAAAAAATCCCCAACCCTTCCCTAATCATTTAAAAATAACTAAGATAAAGATCTTTAAAACGGAGAATTCAAAACATCTGCTTAGGTCGTTAGGATGGGTGCCAAACGGGGTGGCTTCTGAGGTAAGCATCAGGTCTCTAGAATCACAGGTTCAAACATTGGGAAGGATGAAGGACTTGGATTGACCTTTCCAAGGTATCTAAATAGCATTATGTGCAGTTTATTCTGTGCAAATCTTTCACAAGACCTTTATCAGAGGACCTGTTTGTTCATGCCATATTTATATCCCATACCACTTTTTATCCAAGTCGGGGTTTGCCCATTATTCTTGGCCAAATATTTCCTCTTCTCTAGTGTTGGTAGAGTAACCCATTGGTCAGCAACCTCCCAAAGTTGAAGTGGCTGAAGTTCAATATACAGACCTACCACTTAAAAATTCCACCTGTCATTTAGGGAATGTCCTGCCCTGAAGGGTGAATGTCAATAATATTTAGTTCCTTTAAACAAAAAAAGTGCACACTACTTATCTGCAGAACATATGACATTTAAAGGCCCCAGGATTGTAGCGCCTGATCCAGCAAAGTGCTGAATTTAGTGTATTAACAGGAGGATCCAGCTGGATCTGGCCCATAGATTGTAAAGCAACCTAGGATCCCATCAGAATAAATGATGATCTATGCATGCAAACTTTTCTTTTAGACACGTACTTAATGCAGTGTGAATTTCAGACATGAATATAAGAACAAAAGGCGGCTCTATTAGTGTCATTTCCTATGTGTAAGATTTTCATAATGGAAAACTCGTCTGATGGCGGAAACCAATCCTATTTTTTTAATATCATTAAATTTTTTTCATTGAATCCTAGCACCAAACAGCATCACAATGTAAACATCTTTTTTAAATATATCACGAAGATTTAGAATCCTAAAGCTGGTACTCACTGAGAGAGGGAAAATTAAGGCAGTTTTACAGAATTCAATTCAATTCTATTTCTATTCAGGTTTTTCTTCTGCTTGCACCATATCTGGAGAAAATGTAGAAATGTTAAGCTTTCCTAGTTCAAATCAGCCAACCATGTTTACTTAAGGTATGTTACGATATTTCATGAATCTAATGTTTATAGCATCATAATTCCTCAAATTCCTACATTTTTCATCCTTACCACATCTAATAAGTTGGTCACTATTTTTAAAGACACATTTGTTTTCTAATTCGTATTTTTTCTTATACCATACGTTCCCCTAATTTACTACTACTCACACCCATTTCCAGGGTTGATTTCCTTCTTCACACTTATATCTATCAATGAGAGTATAACTGTTAGCACAAAATATGATTAAATACAGCATGTATTAAAAGGAATCTAATGAGCAATACATACATAGGGTTTTTTCATTTAAAATTAGTATGGTTTAAATGTTTGCTCTACATTCGTAACAAATAAAAATTAAATATTTCAGTACAGCAAAAATCCAAAGAAATGAGAGACTGAATTCAGGGGACCAAAATACATGGATTCCTCAAGGAAGATTGGTTACACCACTACATGCCAGCAATGAGGGCTACACCAACAATTCAAACAATTACAGTACATTAGCAAAGAACAAGGTTGAAAGTAAAAGTTTATTGCTAATTTTATTTACTTGTGTATTGTTTCTTTGTTTGGGTGTATGCTGGAGAGGTGGAAGTTCTGAACTCAGGATTTCTCTCAAAGTTTATGGTGGTGAGTAGTTGGATAATATATGCCCCATTGTGGCGAGTTGAAGATCCGTAAATTGGTCACTATGATTAAATATTTCCATCTGCCTAGTAAAGCAGTAGTGATACAATACTTTTGATCATTAGACGGATGAGAGGCCTCCAGTAACATTCTTACAGTTCATCCCATGACACATCAAAAGTTGCCTATGGATCTAGTTTTCTATACTATGCTTATCACCTTGGTCTGAGTAACTCAATAGAAACCACTCATCCCACCAGCCAAGCCAAGCCAAACAGAATGTAACTTAATGGCAGCCAGATAGACACAGAATTCATGGAGGAGACCATGGAAGTAGCCATGTTCTCCTGAAGAGGTGAACACTACTGCCAAAAAGAAATATTTGTATATATAGTATTTGTTTCCATTTTTCTTCAACCTGGATAACTGCAAAGTATTTAGGGCTTTGATCTTGCCTTAGTCAACTTAATGGGAGTTTTTCTTTGAATTGAATGAGAGTAAGATCAAGCCCTTAACATATGAGGTCCTGATTCTGATCTCAATACCATCTGTTTTACGCTGGTGTAATCCCATTTACTTCAGTGGAGTTACTCATGTTTACTTTGGTGCAAGTAAAATCAGAACCAAGCCTGGAGTATTTTTCAAACCTTTCCTTCTTTAAAACAGGTTATTTCAGTAACGCACCTACTAAAAGGTTAAATTGCAACATAGGATGAAAATTAATACTTTTTTAAAAAACAGTCACAAAAATCACTAACTTAATGCAAAGAGGTAGTCTTTGGCATAAATCTTTCATATTTTTAGCAGCTTGCCATTTCGATGAATTCTCAGATATGTTACCACCTTCTGACTCTTCTAAATATAATTACTGCCTTAATTTACAGCAATAAAATAATTCTTAACACAGATAATACTGTTTTTCTTCCAAACACTTTAGCAATCATTAACTAATTAGTATTCAAAATGCCCCTGAAGTAAGGATATTTTTAATCTCCGTTTCACAGATGAGGAAAGTGGGGCCGAGAGGTTGAAATTAACTGTCCAAGTCACAAGATGAGTCTGTGTCAGCGCCTAAATTAGAACTCAGGAGTTCCCACTTCCCAAGTCCCCTATTCAGATTGAGAAAGGGATGGGAGCACAATCACATCCCACAAAACTCATTATTAAGATGTTTTTACATCTCATTAACACAACAATTTGTGCCATTTGTATTAAATGTTCCCCCTTCGAGTAAACGTTACAAATTAAATGGCCATATTTTTGTTGTTGTTTGATCAATAGCACAAAGGACATTTTAAAAAAAAAAAGCAAGCCTGAGATAAAAATCAAGCAGTTGACTTGATTTCTTTGCTATAGATCACAGCATCCGAGGGCATTCATCCAGAAGACAGCCTGATCACAGGCTGACAAGCTGCAACTAATTAAGAACTCATCGCTGGCCAATCTGCCAGCAGCCAGTATCTGACCATACTTTAGCAGCCAATTTAATCAATAAAGCTATATAACAAATGTAATAGAATATGCATGCTAGAAAAATAATATATGTGCAAGCAAAAGGAGAATTTGATTTATTCTGTAGGAAATACCTCAACTTCATTGTAATGGATAACGCTATTGCTTCTGAAGGTACTGAAGCCAAAGTGGAAGATTAAAACTTTTGCAAGGCACCCTGTAAAATACATCATATTAGTGCTTGATCCTTCTGGCATTGACTTCAGTGGAGTGTTGCCATTGACTTCAGTGAGAATAGGGTCAGAGTAGATGCTTATTAAGAAACATGCATTTGTAACAGTGCATTCTAAAATCCTGAATCGAAAAGGAAGTGCACATGAAAAGGAAACGAAGGAAAAATGAAAAGAAACATTAGTAAAGAAAAAATTAAATCATACTTCATAGGTACTTCATAATCCTTAAGTTTCTTCTATTTGGCCCAAATATAGTACAACTATGCTAAAAATAAGCTCTGGAATTCAGAGAAATGGCCAAATTCCACAATCAGTTATATTGATGGCAATCCAGAGTAACTCCACTGAAATCAGTGGAATTACTCTGGATTTACTCTAGGCCAAATTCTGTTCTCATTTATGCTAATATGTTCAAGGATAAATAATTATACAATAGAAGTACTACAGTCAGGGTATAACACTGCTGTTTGAAAATATGTATCCATGCTTTATGTATCCATGCTTGAGTAACAGCTCTTGGAAGATTATGTCTTCCAATACTACATGAAAAGTCAGGTCCCTCTACTATATGTGTGAGGAGATTTCTTATGAATTGTTTTGAATATTGCAAGACCTGAAAGTTACAGAAGTCTATTAACTTATTCCTTTTTAACAGATGATATGGGGTCAGGGGGAGGGCTGTTTTGGGGTTTTATTTCTGCGAACTATGCTTGTGGATCATATGTAGCATATACCAGCAGCTCTCAGCCTTTCTAGACTACTTTTCTTCTTTCAGGAGTCTGATTTGTCTTGTGTACCCCAAATTTCACCTCACTTAAAAACTGCTTGTTTACAAAATCAGACACAAAAATACAAAAGTGTCACAACACATTATTACTTAAAAATTGATGACTTTCTCATTTTTACCATAAAATTATAAAATAAATCAATTGGAATATAAATATTGTACTTACATTTCAGTGTATAGTATACAGAGCAGTATAAACAAGTCATTGTATGAAATTTTAGTTTGTACTGACTTTGCTAGTGCTTTTAATGCAGCCTGTTGTAAAACTAGGCAAATATCTAGATGAGTTGATGTACCCCTAGAAGATCTCTGCGTACCCCCAGGGGCACATGTATCACTGGTTGAGAATCACTGCTATATGCAAACAAAAGGAAATCTGAAAACACAGAGAACACTACTGAATCCTTTTCTTTCATTGTACCCAAACTGCGATAGTTGATATCAACTGTAAGCCACTGCCTGTCTAAACTGATTATTCAATTCAATTACATATAGTATAAATATGTAAGGGCACAAGGTTAACTATCTTGTGATAGAGTCATTTTTCTAGAATATTTATCAAAGACGAAAGGCATGTGTGATCAAAAGCAACACAGTTCAGCTTTCAGTAAATGCTCTGTGACCACCACAGACATCAACTTGACAACAAAAACATTAGACCGTGCCCTTGAGATTGGATAGCTATGCATTTAACTCATCAAGGATCTCATCCTGCAAGCCCGCAGCATGCAGTGATCCCATTGGCCTGTAGCACCAGGCTGCAGGACAACAGCAATGAAAATGGTTGGGGAATATAATCAGATAGAAATAACTTGAAATTTCTCCTTGCTTCTCAAAACAAACAAACAAAAACCTTTCAAATGATAAGTTCAACATATTAAATTCACAAAAGTATGAAACTGTCTAGTCAACCTGTCTGAGCTCCTGGGAAACTGTTAATCGGTGTTTAGGCACCTTAGAGGGGAACTGAACTGCACCTAGAGGGATGAAGAGAAAACATAGTTGACAGCACAAGTAGGTCATACACAAAGGATACGTCCACACTACCCGCCGGATCCGCGGGTAGCAAACGATCTATCGGGGATCAGTTTATCGCATCTCATCTAGATGCAATAAATCGATCCCTGAATGCTCTGCCGTCGACTCCACCAGGGCGAGAGGCGGAAGCGGAGTTGACAGGGGAGCCGTGGCCATCAATCCCGCACTGTGAGGACGGGAGGTAAGTTGATCTATGATACGTCGACTTCAGCTACGCTATTCTCATAGCTGAAGTTGCATCTCTTAGATTGATTCCTCCCCACCAGTGTAGACCAAGCTAAAGGAAGGATTCTCCTCCCCAAACAGTGTTGCAAGGAGGCTAGGATAGGGAGATCTGAACAACTTCAAACGAGCCAGCTGATGACACAGGATTTCTGAGGACCAGCTTTACTCCCATTCTCCCATCTCTGTCTCACTAGAATATATTTCCTGTCTTTTTAAGGCCTTCTCCGATGGAAGATGTTGGGACATGACAACACACTTTCAAAACCAACCCCCTTTTTATAAACAAAGAAATACAAGCAATATACCCATGGCACCTATGTGCCAGCTACAGATTACTTCCTCTTGTCGCTACAGAATTTTTTCTCCCACTTAAGTGGTTAGATGGTGCAGACAGATGCTGGCCATTTTACAACATGTAGAGTGTAAACTGTCCTTTGCTGGATGGCAAAGCCCTAAGCCCAGATGCTGGTGCGTGAACTGGTACGGAAGGTAACTCTAAGCCTTGCCCATGCAATATCTTTATCTGGACACCTGGGCACGAAGCAGCCATTGGAACAATTTATTCTTCCATTTTACTGCCTGTAAATTGCCAAAAGTACTACAAACTTCTGTGCCTCATGTCCAGAGTACTAGAAGGCAGCCACAAAAGGAAACCTTTGGCCTCTCTTGCTCTTCTGCCCCACTCACATTAACTTTTGAAAAAAAATGGGATAAAAATAGTAGGGCCAGTAGTTAACTACACTACCCAGTATCGTAAACTACTTCCAACAGTCACAGTGCAAGCAACAGAAACTTAATTCAGCTATTCTCCAAACACAATTTGCTCTTTGCAATTCTTACTGAACAGGGCACCAACTTTATTGCCCACCTAGGATATCAAGTTTGGGATAGGGTGACCAGATGTCCTGATTTTATAGGGACGGTCCCGATTTTGGGGTCTTTTTCTTATATAGGTTCCTATTACCCGCTACCCCAGCCCGATTTTTCACATTTGCTGTCTAGTCACCCTAGTTTGAAAAATGAAGCCCATGTATACGCCCATCTATCACTTCCAGAGTCATGAACCTGAGGACTCAGGTTCCCAGAAGTAGCAAAGCTGGTGAAGTTCCTCTGGCAGAGGAACCTAGGAGCTATCAAAGATGGCAAGCCCATAATTTAATCAAAAACTCTAGTGATGCCTTCTCTTCTCTGGCAAGGAAAACTTTAATAACCGAAAGTCAATCCAGGTACAAAACCATAAAAGAAGTCCTCTAGATTAGACTGATAGGACCTCAGGATTGAGGCCACCCAAGAAAAAAAAAGATTCAAAGTTGTCCTGTGCTTCTCAGCAGGGAAGAGTTAAGGGTCTTAGAAGTCAAGTCTGCTGGAGCTCATTAAGCAACCAGATGTAACTGTTTTATATGGCAGGAATTAAAAGGAAGTTGGAGGTTAGAGTGGAGAAAAGATTATGGATCAAAAAATGTAGAGCTGATCTCTATTTTAGGATTATGCTTCTTCCCTACAGGTATCTGGAAGATCCCACCTTGTGACTCCACAATAAACAACCAAACAAAAATAAATAAAAGCATCATATAGGTTTTGCTTTATGTGCTAAAGAATTTTCCACAGCTCTGAGTCTTGGGCCAAATTCAGACTGAGACCCTTTGGAGCATTAGGTCAGCTAGAAGGTCTATTTCTGCAAGATAAATGCCACAAAATAGCAGAAGTGAAATAGATACTGACCCCTGTCATGTGACAGGTGTATTTATTTATTGCCAGCACTCCTGTGCCTCAGACCCTTATTACAAAGTACACAGTCTGACTGGAGAAGTCAGGCCTGCAAGTTTTGTGTGCAAGCAATTAGAACCAGCCTAGCAAGCCGCCCAGTTTTGTGTTTCCTGTGCAGCCACTGATTAAAAATATTTGCTCACTATAGTCTTAGTTTCCCTTTATGGAAAATAAAAGTTCCAGTGAAGGGGCTGCTTTCTGGGCCTCTCCTCTACCCCACATGCACCACCATCCAACTGCAATAAAAGATTTTTTTTTCTCCCCATTGTATTCCTGAGGGGAAAAAAATCAGATTAAACTTTTTATTATAAAAGTTAAAGACTGTTTCTTATCAAAACCAACATTTTCAAAATTCTTCATCTTTTTAAATTTGAGGTGGTGTGTCTGTCTCGTAACTGATTAAGAAGCAAACCTCTTCCTTTAAAACACACTTCTATGTATCTTCCCGTTGCCAGATATAGCAATATCCATTATAGACACGTTTAATAAAGTAAGCTTTTCTCAGAATGATTTCACCCTTTAAAATGGGAGCTTTTTAATAATGATGGAAATTTTTCTTTTAAAAACTGGAATTAATGTGCACCGCATATAATGTGTTGTAAAACAGGCAGCGCATCATTATCACCTCCTACTCAGAGCCATTTTAACTATAATCTCAGTATTTGGGTAGCTCAGCTAATTAACAACCTGGTATTACTGTAAAGATGAGATTGTCATGTTATTTGAAGTGGCTTTTAACAGTCTTTGAGCACTAACTACTAAATTTAAGAGTTTGCACTATTTTAAGAAAAAAATTATACAATTTTTAGGAGTCTGAAAAATGAAGAGAAATGTATATAATTTGATTAAAAACTAAATTTACATTTAAATAAAGTTTTTGAAAATTTTCTTGGCACATATCTATAGACTACTTATATTAGCTGATTCAGGGATATATCACTTATGTTTCTACACAAGTTTATAGGTTTAAAAAAAACCTACTCTTCTCACAATTGCAAGTTATGGTACCACTCAACTAATCCTCAAAGCATTACAGCAAAGACATTTTTATAACTCTTTTCTAATATGCTGGTGATTGTGGAGAAGCTAAATGAATTCTTTGCATTGGTCTTCAATGCAGAGGATGTGAGGGAGATTCCCACATCTGAGCCATTGTTTTTAGGTGACAAATCTGAGGAACTGTCCCAGATTGAGGTGCCATTGTAGTTTTGGAACAAATAGATAAATTAAACAGTAATAAGTCACGAGGACCAGATGGTATTCACCCAAGAGTTCTGAAGGAACTCAGATATGAAATTGCAGAACTACTAAGTATGCAACTTCTCTCTTAAATCAGCCTCTCTACCAGATGACTGGAGGATAACTAAAGTGACGCCAATTTTTTTAAAAGCCTCCAGAGGTAATCCTGGCAATTACAGGCCAGTAAAACTAACTTCAGTACCAGTCAAATTGGTTGAAACTATAGTAAAGAACAGAATTATCAGCCATATAGATAAACATGATATGTTGAGGAAGAGTCAACATGGCCTTTGTAAAGACAAATCATGCCTCACCAGTCTGTTAGAATTCTTTGAGGGTGTCAAGAAGCATGCAGACAATGGTGATCCAGTCAATACAGAATATCTGGACTTTCAGAAAGCCTTTGACGAAGACATATCTAGCTTCAAGACTAAGCTTTATAAGTTTATGGAGGGGATGGTATGATGCGATAGTCTAAATTTTGGCAATTAATTGATCTTTGATTATTAGAGGTAAATATACTCAATGGCCTGTGATGGGATGTTAGATGTGGTGGGATCTGAGTTACTACAGAGAATTCTTTCCTGGGTGCTGGCTGGTGAGTCTTGCCCACATGCTCAGGGTTTAGCTGATCGCCATATTTGGGGTCAGGAAGGAATTTTCCTCCAGGGCAGATTGGCAGAGGCCCTGGAGGTGTTTTGCCTTCCTCTGCCACATGGGGAACGAGTCATTGCTGGAGGATTCTCTGCACCTTGGTCTTTAAACCACAATTTGAGGACTTCAATAACTCAGACATAGGTTAGGGGGTTGTTACAGGAGTGGGTGGGTGAGATTCTGTGGCCTGCGTTGTGCACGAGGTCAGACTAGATGATCATAATGGTCCCTTCTGACTGTAAAGTCTATGAGTCCCTCACCAAAGGCTCTTAAGCAAAGTAA
The DNA here is from genome assembly GCF_020497125.1 of Mauremys mutica. Taxonomy (NCBI): domain Eukaryota; kingdom Metazoa; phylum Chordata; order Testudines; family Geoemydidae; genus Mauremys; species Mauremys mutica. The sequence continues at coordinate 95,065,862 of NC_059080.1, read as the reverse complement.
ATACTCATGGAATAAGAGGGAAAGTCCTCTTATGGATCAATAACTGGTTAAAAGATAGGAAACAAATGGTAGGAATAAATGGTCAGTTTTCAGAATGGAGAGAGGTAAATAGCGGGGTCACCAAGGATCAGTACTGGGACCAGTGCTGTTCAACATATTCATAAATGGTTTGGAAAAGGGGTAAATAGTGAGATGGCAAAGTTTGCAAAGGACACACAATTACTCAAGATAGTTAAGTCCAAAGCAGACTGCGAAGAGTTACAAAGAGATCTCACAAAGCTGGGTACTTGGCAACAAAATGGTAGATGAAATTCAATACTGATACATGCAAAGTAATGCACATTGGAAAAATCCCAACTATACATACAAAATGCTGAGCCAAAATTAGCTGCTATCACCAAAGAAAGATCTTGGAATCATTGTGGCTAGTTCTCTGAAAACATCTTGGTGTGCAGTGGCCATCAAAAAGCTAACAGAATGTTAGGAACCATTAGGAAAGGGCTAGATCAGTGGTTCTCAAACCTTTTTTTTCGTGGACACTTGAAAATTGCTGAGAGTCTCGGCAGACCACTTAATGATCTTTCCAAATGTTGTTTGTACCATTAGCTACTATTGTAAAGTGCTTTGGATAAAAGCACTATATTAAAAATATCTTAATAATAATAAGTAATATTATTATTATTAATAAAATGTTCTACAAATAAAAGAACATAACTCATAATTTAATATCAGTAGCCTTACCTTTCTAATGCGATGGCTGTGCCCTCTCTCCCCGGCCACGGCAGCCCCCGAGCTGTGGCTGGGAGGGAGGGGGTCTCTTCCTCTCTCCTACACCACGGCAGCCACAGAGCTGAGGCTGAGAAGGAGGGCTGTCTCTCCCTGGCAGCTGCAGCCCTGGAGCTGGGGAAAGTCGCCTCTTTCTCTGGCCACGGCAGCCCTGCACGTCCCAAATTCCCCCCACCCCATCTTTCCACCCCACTGCCCCCTCCCACCTACCCCTTATTCCCCCCAAGGCCACCACCTCACCTTACATGTGAGTCTTCTCTAGGGTCCAGGCACCTAATTAATGGAGCCACACCTGCGCGGCTCCACTAATTAGATGAGTGGCCCTTCATTCTCTTGCGTGCAGCCACCCAGGTGTGCACTTTAGAGGGAATGACAGTATCTGCAGACCACCTGAATGGAGCTCATGGACTACAGTTTGAGAACCTGAAATATTGTAATGCCACTATATAAATCCATGATATGCCCACATCTGGAATGCTGCATGCAGTTCTGGTTGCCCCGTCTAAAAAAAGATATATTGGAATTGGAAAAGGTACAGAGAAGGGCAACAAAAATTATTAGGGGTCTGGAGCAGCTTTCATATGAGGAAAGATTAAAAAGACTGGGACTGTCCAGTTTAGAAACAAGATGACTAAGGGGGGGATATGATAGAAATCTAGAAAATAATGACTGGTGTGGAGAAAGTGCATAAGGAAGTATTATTTACCCCTTCACATATCAAAAGAACCAGGGGTCACCCAATGAAATTAAAAGGCAGCAGGTTTAAAACAAACATAAGGAAGTACTTTACGCAATGCACAGTCAACCTGGGGAACTTGTTGCCAGGGGATGTTGTGAAGGCCAAAAGAATAACTTGGTTAAAAAAAGAATTAGATAAGATCATGGAAGATAGGTCCATCAATGGCTATTACCCAAGATGGCCAAGGATGCACCCTATGCTCTGGGCATCCCGAAATCTTTGACTGCCAGAAGCTGGGATTAGATGAAAGGGGATGGATCATTCAATTATTGCTCTGCTCTGTTCATTCTTTTTGAAGCATCAGGAACTGGCCACTGTCAAAAGACAGTATACTGGGTTATTTGGAGCATTCATATGACCTAGTATGGCCATTCTTATGTTCTTATCCTGTGCTATATACTCTTACATACTAGTGGTCCCCAGTTCTGGGCACTGAGGGACAAATTTTCAAAGGAGTTTATGGCCTGATGCGCAAATGTTCAGTGCCCCAAATTGGTCAAGATTTTCCAAATGTGCTCAGTACTGAATGGCTCCAATTTTAAACACTTGTGGCCAGACTTCTCAAAAGAGCTCAGCACTTATTTTGGGAGTGCAGCTGTCCTGAATGCATAGATTCTGTCACTGCTACTCGAGATAAGTAATACTTTAATCCACAATTTCTCCCACTGGAATCAATGAGACTAGTACTACCTTAATAGACCAGTATTTGGGTGGCAGAATAGAGCCCACAGTATTCTTTATTAGCACGTTAGAAAGCCCAGCCCACAGCACCATACAATCAATGAATTTATTAAAGCAAATTAAACAGTTTGTAAATACAGTGTCTTGAAGTGGTAGGTCAATATACCTCACCCAACATTCAGTGACAGCAGTGTTACCATAATGTACGCACACTTGCACTCACAATAAGCCTACTTCTTGTTAAGAGAAAATTTAAATCTTAGCAAGCAACTGAAAGGGCCTGATCATGAGGGACACTGAACATTCCCAACCTTCAAAAGAGTCAATAGAATTAAGATGTTCAGTAGCTGACAGGACTAAGCCTTATGGGCCTAAAGCCCCCATCACATTATTCAGTTATAATTGCGGCATCCTGGGCAAGAATTTTCCTTCCCTCCTGAAATCTCCTCTCCTCTCCCCCTCTCGTCTCCAGTTGCCCCACAAGAAGATCAAACATGGACTTTCTCCCAAATTCCCTGGTCTTCAAACAACTTGAGCAGGGACTCTCTTCCCAGTACCCCCTTTCCCACCCCTCTCCATCCATAAGACTATAAAACTGCTTTGTTTATTTCATATGATGAAGAAACAGCCTTAAAACCAGGTTTTATACTAAAACAAAATCTGGCAGTTATGGTGTGATCTGCAACACAACAAGCATAGCACCTTCCAAGCCATGTCACACACTGGCAAGTTTGCTTGTCAGTTCCCTATTATGTTACCCCTTATAGGCCAAATACTCTTTACTTTCATGAGAAGCCCTATTAACATTACTGGGACTCACAAGTCAGATGAATAGAATTTGGTGCCCTGTATTTAAACAGGAGCAGTGGGATAGGGGCCCACATGTATCAACATGTGAGGAATTTCTCATTGTACAAATATAAAGTGTTGCTATTTATTAGTTTGCCCATACTACAGATTATGAAAACAACATATGTAGAGGATGGTCAATTTATTACATTTATACTTGTCTGTTGGGATTTCATACATTTGCATATGAAAAGCAAAGTGTTGCATGAAAGTGAAAGATAGCTCAAACTGTAGCTCTTTTTCATCCCTACAGTCAAATGATGTCATGGTCTGCTGGCTGCATGATGACTCACGTCTGGGTTTGTCAGGCAGTGTGTTCACTCACAAGTGGTTCAAACCATTTGATTAATTCACTGGCATCAAGCTAATGTGCATTTAGATAGCTAATATGCACAATTTTATATTATTATTGACCCATACAGGATATTTCTTCCCCAAAAAGTCCCTTCTCTGGGGTCTAAATTGGCTGGTACCACTCAAGAAAGAGATCTTGGCGTCATTGTGAATAGTTCTCTGAAAACATTCACTCAGTGTGCAGTGGCAGCCAAAAAAATAAACAGAATATTGGGAATCATTAAGAAAGGAATAGATAATAAGACCAGAAATGTCATATTGCCTCTATATAAATCAATGGTATGCCCAGATCTTGAATACTGCGTGCAGATGTGGTCACCCCATCTCAAAAAAGATATACTGGAATTGGAAAAGGTTCAGAAAAGGGCAACAAAAATTATTAGGGGTATGGAACGGCTGCCATATGAGGAGAGATTAATAAAATTGGGACTTTTCAGCTTGGAAAAGAGATGACTAAAGGGGGATATGATAGAGGCCTATAAAATCATGACTGGTGTGGAGAAAGTAAATAAGGAAGTGTTATTTACTCCTTCTCATTACACAAGAACTAGGGGTCACCAAATGAAATTAATAGGCATCAGTTTTAAAACAAACAAAAGGAAGTATTTTTTCACATAACACACAGTCAACCTGTGGAACTCCTTGCCAGAGGATGTTGTGAAGGCCAAATCTATAATAGGGTTCAAAAAAGAACTAGATAAATTCACGGAGGATAGGTCCATCAATGGCTATTAGCCAGGATAAACTGGGATGGTGTCCCTAGCCTCTGTTTCCCAGAATCTGGGAATGGGCGACAGGGGATGGATCACTTGATGATTACCTGCTCTGTTCATTTCCTCTGGGCACCTGGCATTGGCCACTGATGGAGGACAGGATACTGGGCTAGATGGATCTTTGGTCTGACCCAGTATGGCCGTTCTTATGCTTTTATAGCTTATGACCCAAACAGAACCATGTACCTCACTTCCTTTAATTTTATTTTTATTTATTTTGGTGAGTTTAGTGCTGGTGAAAGGTTCTGGATAATATCCTAGGAGACTAAAATCTTCCGTTTATCCACAATAAAGGCTGTGGCAGGGTATGACACATATCTGTGTCACCAAAGTGCCTCAAACCTGCTCTAGAAGGGCCAACTCTAGACAGGGAGTTTCAGTCTCCATATTCACTAAGCCTTTGTCTTTACTAATACAATCGCCAACAAACCAACTCATGATTACCCACCATTCTCTGGAGACGCGTATATCTGTGCACTAGTGAACCAGAAAATGATTAGGGGTATGGAACAGCCAGTTTATTTAGCATAGGCCACCAGTTTATTTAGCGTAGGCCATTGAACAACCACACTGATTTGTGAATTCGCAGTGCTAAGACCTAAACGTCTCTCTTCTGCCCTTATGTACCTCTTATACTTGTCTCACCTTGCACCGTCTAGCTGCTTTCCTTTACACTGAGAAGTCATCACTGAAGGCCTCATCGTTTAAATGATGTTGCTAATTATTTCCTGTTCAGCACAGATTTAGGTTGACTGACTTCATTTACACTGAGGCATTCGTTGATCGTATTTATCTTCCCCGCCTTGGTTTCTTTTGTACACATTAACTATTTATGATGAGACAATCCATGGGAAAGATATTAGGATCATAACAGTGCTGGGAGACTAGTCAGCACAGGACACTGAGGATATTGAGCCCTTTACCATGAGGACACCAGATTGGTTATAACCAGAAGTCATCACCAACTGATAGTTATTCAATGGCTTGCACAAGATAAAGGTTGGCATTTTCCATGAAGCCCATTAACACAAAAAGAAGCCTTGTCTGCAGTCCTAGCAGAGAATCAAGGAGTACAAGAGCACAGAGACTGAACTACTGTCAGTCATCCTTAGAGACAGATTGTTCCCTCCAGGTTAGCAGTAGGGGGTGAATCTCAAACTAATCAGAGGTCAGTTAAATATGCAAACAAATCTGGATGGTTATCCAAAGCTCATCCAAGTTTCTTCAGACCACAAAACTGGACAAATGGAAATTGCATGAGAGAAATATATAAAGGAAAAAAGTCATCAAACTTTTCGGCACCTCAAAAGGAATTGGTTTTAATTTGATTCTAAATATGAGTACAGGTTTGGCAGATGAAGCATCTACTATTTTTTCCCAAACTTGCTCACTCTTCCCTAGAGGTTGAAGCACAGTGAAGAGGCAGTTTGGGACAGCTTTTACTGCTGCTGTCTAATAGAGGTCTTCAGTCAAGCACAAAATTCATTTTTTTGAAAGAATGTCAATGTTTACTCTCCTTTCAGTGATTCTAACGCTAAAGAATAAGGCCTTTGAATACATTGTGATAATGGATAGAGTTTTCTTATTATTCCTCTTCTCAAAAAAATCTTATACTTCTAAATCATCTGAACGGGAATGGAATTCATGAAGTGGCATCAGAAGAGTATTCGCTGTTTGAGCGGTTTATGAGATAATGAGATTTTAACATCTTTGGCTCAAGTAAGGTGGCAATGAAACCAACTCCCCCACTTCTTTAGATATTTTGAAATGAGAAGTACAGTCCAATCCCTCAGTAAGTGCTGACCTACAAAAACCCCTGGTATTAAATCCTGAGTTACTACTATATATGTTCAATGCACTGATTTGTCAGAGAGACCAGTACAAAAGTAGTGTCCAGATAAAACATTTTAAGAGTTGGTAATTTGATACAAAGGAAAGTGGGGGAAAGATGGCCACATCTATCTAGACATACAGAAGTAGTTTAAAATATGCAACCCAAGTGCAAGTACGTTCATCTTATTTAATAAGGCATATTCACGGGCAGCTTGAAAGAGAAATGCAAAGCAAAGCCAATGAAATTTGAATGCCACAAATGCAAAAGAGACAACACCTTTGCAGGATAATTAGAAATCATGGCTCTGCTTAAAACATTTATCTGTTGGGTATTTTAAGTATCATACTGGGGATTTTCTAGGGCTATTGTGAAGTTCTACTGAAATTCACTGAATTCTATATTAAATGAATATTTTCTGCTGCTATTTGACTCTTACAATTATTCACACGGGTAAATTAAGAAAAAGTTACTAGTTGGGAAGCTAAATATTAAACAAGACTTTCAAAATGCACATTGTTAGAAGAATCAGAGCATATCCATAAAGGAACACAAATCCATGGATTAGATCACCATTGTGCCTATCTGGACTAGAAAGGAAAAACTAAACACACTGATCTTGGCATACACATTTTTGTCACATTTTTGGGTGCCACCCAAAGTAAAAGGAGGCTTTGTAATAGAGGGGGGCACAGGAGAGCTTTAGAAAGTAAGCTACATTGGCTGCTGAAGGGGAAGACTACAGAGACTTAGCAACACAACCTAATACTGCACAACCTAAGGAACAAGTAGTATAGCAAGAGTGCGACAAAGAAATCTGACAATAAATATCACTAATTGTTGATTAGAACAATTTCCATCTCCCATATAAAAACCTGCTAGATGAGTTGGTGTGTGGTTATCCTAGATGACTTGTACATTGCTGACCAGATACAATCCATGATCTAAATTTTCACAATAAACCTTAATGGCATTAGGCATGAAGGAGCCATTTTGACACAAACTAAAGCTATCCCAAACCTTTGCTTAAACTGAACTCTACATTTTGAGATTAAGACTTGTTAGGTACACTCCCACCAACCCACTATCTTCCATTGGTAGGATCGATACCCACTACTGTCCTTCTTTGGGGGATACCCTGTATTACAAGAAATGTGGTAAATCTCATTATTACATGATCAAGGGCTAATGAGATGCACACTGGGTGACACCACTGTGAAAAACTGTTCCACATTTAAAACAGGATCTTGGTTCACCTCGTAGTAGTAAGAAATTCCCTGAAAAGACACCTTCTTCGTTTTTTTGTTTTGTTTTTTGGAGAGAGGGGTGGGGATATTTTCCTGGGGATATCTTCATGGTGCTTTTAAGCAAGGTATAAAAGGTTCATTCACCATCATTTGGTCCTTCTTCCAGGCAGTGCTTTGTGGCAAAGGGCAATTGTGGGATTATCATTTCTATTTTGGGGAGAGAAGGATTAACTTCTTGTCATTATCTTACATTTCACTGCACTTAATTGCATAATTCCACTTGCTTGCAAATGGATCTAGACAATGAGTTGCTCTAGAGTTTACTCTCATCTATTGATTTCATTACCCAACACACACAAATTTTGTTTCATTGCCTAATCCCATTATTTTGCAGCAACTTCCTCACAGCCACAGATTTGGTTCTAGTGCTGACTGTGAAGAGATGTCCATTAGTAACATTCTTCTTTTCCAAATTCACAATTCAGAACTTCTGTCTTTGACAGACAAGCTATTTCTTTGCCATCTCTGTTTTTCACTCATAATCTGAATTTCACAGATAGATCTGTGCATAGTCTCTATATTGAAAACTTCCAACATCCCAAGTAAAGTATGTTTCTGGCTTCTATGCTGACAATCCTGAATTCACATCTTTCCATTGAATTCCCATATTGTCCCCCATTCGTGTTTATAGTTTGGCTGACAAAGCCTAAAAGTCGGAAGATGTAGGAAACTACCCATTGTCACAGTTGCAGTATAGGAGTTACAGCACTTCCCCTGGTTTCAGAGAGAAACACATATCTTCTACTACTTCCCTCAGAATTCTAGATCAGAACTATCAATACCAGCTGCATTTCTCTCCTCTTCCTTCTACATTCCACCCATTTCATTCCTGGAAATTGTGTGTTTTCCCAGGCCCAATAGTAGTAGTGTCTCTTGAGATGAACCTTAGAAATCCCACCCACAATCAGGAAGGGGAGGTTAAAGTGAAGAATGAAAACACCCTAAAGAAAATGGAGTTTTAGCTTGGACTTTTTCTCCAAAGGAACCTCAGAGACTAACACAGTGGGGTTGAGAGCATGGGAAGGACAGACAGAATTTAAACAGAAGTATCCAAAAAAAATGATAGAGACGACTGGGGAGAGAAATACAATGGAAACCCCTTTGAATCTTTACTACAGAATCATAATCTACAGAGTTTGAGATATTTTCATTCCTGGCAGTGTTCAGTTCTCAAAATCCTTGTCTAGTAATAGCATGACAAGCTTTTTCAGACAGAAGCAGATAATCATTACAAACTTGGGGTACATTGTAGACAGGCCAGACTCACCCCTGCAGCGCCTCCCGCTGGTGACTTCCAGGAATTAGCTCGATTCAGCTCTGGAGCACCCTCTGCAGGCTGGTGATCCGCCTGTCCTCTGGTCCCCGTGTCCCTCCCTGGACCCGGTGCCCTTTTACATGGGGTGCTGCCCCCCTGGCAGTAACCCCTTTCCCCTCCCCGGGGAACCCCCACCCTCTATCCCCACCTTGCCTCAGTATATGGCTACTGCCAGTCATTGTCTAGCCCCACGCCCTGGGGCAGACTGCAGTATCAGCCTAGTCATCACTGGCAAGGAGGGTTTGGACCTGCTGCCCTGGCCTACCCCTGGGCTGCTCTCTGCAACCCTTAGTACCCATTAGCCCAATGCTAGGCCGCAGCCTGGGGCTTTCCAGGCTAGAGCTCCCCAGCTCCTCTGCCTGTCCCCAGCCCTGCTCCACTCAGGTACCTTATGTCCAGCTCCCTGCAGCCAGGCCCATCTCCCTCTATAGCTAGAGAGAGACTGTTTTGGCTTCTGGCTCACAGCCTCTTATAGGGGCCAGCTGGGCCTGATTGGAGCATGGCCACAGCTGAGCCTACTTTCCCCAATCAGCCCAGGCTTCTTGCCCCAGCCTAAAGGCTGCTTTCTCCAGCCACAGCCCCTTCCCAGGGCTGTTTTTAACCCCTTCAGGGTAGGAGCAGGGGTCCACCCTGCTGCATACATCTACACTACCCACCGGATCGGCGGGTAGCGATCGATCTATCGGGGATCGATTTATCGTGTGTAGTGTAGACGCGATAAATCGATACCCAGTCGCTCTCCCGTCGACTGCTGAACTCCAGCAGTGCGAGAGGCGGAAGCACAGTCGACAGGGGAGCAGCGGCCATCGATTCAGTGCTGCGAGGACACAAAGTAAGTAATTTTAATTCAATCTAAGATACGTCAGGGCCGCCCAGAGGGGGGGGCAAAGGGGGCAATTTGCCCCGGGCCCCGGGCTCCGCAGGGGCCCCCAAGAGAACAGCGGAGGCTCCTGCCTCCACCCCTCTCCTGGAGCCTCAGCGCATCAAGCGGGGTGTCTCTGGCGGGGCCCCTGAGCCCCGCCCCGCTCAGAGCCGCGTGGTCAGGGAGCGGGGCTGGGAGCTCCGGGCTGAGCTCAGCTGCCTCCGCTCGGCGTGGAGCTCCCAGCCCCGCCCCCTCACCATGCAGCTCTGAGCGGGACGGAGCTCAGGCCCCGCTGCCCACACGCTGCGGCTGTCGGGCGAGGCGCTGAGACTCCGGGTGAGGAGGGAGCCGGGGGTAAGAGGCTGGGGCCGGGGCGGGGGGGAAGCGGGACCCGCCGCCGAAGCGCAGCCTGGTCTTCGGCGGCGGGGGCCCCCTTCCGTTCCGGGACCCACCGCCGAAGTGCCCCGAAGACCCGCGGCGGGGGCCCCCCTCTGCCGAATTACTGCCGAAGACCGGGCTGCACTTCAGCGGCGGGTCCCGCTTCGGCGGTAATTCGGCGGCGGGGGGCTCCTGCCGCGGGTCTTCGGGGCACTTCGGCGGCGGGTCCCAGAACGGAAGGGCCCCCCGCCGCTGAAGACCCCGGGCCCCCGGAATCCTCTGGGCGGCCCTGAGATACGTCGACTTCAGCTACGCTATTCTCATAGCTAAAGTTGTGTATCTTAGATTGATCTCCTCCCCAGTATAGACCAGGCCTTGATGTGGACAGTGCAAAACAGTAATGTATCCAAGGCCTGGTCTACACTGGGGGGGGAGGGGGAGATCGATCTAAGATACGCAACTTCAGCTACAAGAATAGCGTAGATAAAGTCAACGCATCTTAGATCGAATTAAAATTACTTACTTCGCATCCTCGCAGTGATGGATCAACGGCCGCAGCTCCCCCGTCAACTTTGCTTCCACTTCTCGCACTGCTGGAGTTCAGCAGTCGACAGGAGAGCGATCGGGTATCGATTTATCACGTCTACACTACACGCGATAAATCAATCCCCGATAGATTGATCACTACCCGCCGACCCGGCGGGTAGTGTAGATGTACCCCAAGGTAGTAACTGTCAAATCAGATATTGTCAGGTCTATTCAGATTAGGAGGGACACTAATTCCAGTTCACAAACAACTATCCCCCTTCAACTGCAACTTCTTGTGATACCTCTAAATTTATTTATCCCACAGTGCACTTTCACATGTGCTGTCTCTTAAGTTTATTACACAATTAGCTACAAAACTGTACGAACTGCTGGGCAGGGACAAGTTGATATGTAAAGTTAATGTGGGAGGAAGAGAGTGGTGAGTTGCATTCACCCACAGTAAGTATACTCAGTCATAACTATAGCAACTATAACAGAATAGATGCAACCAATTTGTTGTTGCTTTCAACAGCAACCAGAAAGCTATTTCACATCTATCAATGTTTATCAAGATCTGTTGATTTTCTTTTCTGAAATATAGTGTAGGACTACTCAGGTTACCAGGATATTTAAAAATCTGAAATATTCTGCATTTCTCCTAAGTGTTTCTAAAATGCATAGAAGGTAATGTCAACAATCATGGTGTGGTGTGTGTTTCTTTTAGAAGATGCCCTGAGGTAACACATATGAACTATGGACAAGGGGAGCTGCCACAGTAAGAGCACTATTTATGCAGAATCTCCTGAACTGGCATGAAAAGCCTATAGTTTATTAGCATGAAAGTTACAATTCAGAGCTCAGTTGTGCCTCTTACAATCACTAGGAAGCAGCGCTAGGAAGTGATTGCAGCAGGTGCACCGAGTGCAGTTCTTGGAGGCATTGTACCTCCAGAGGCTTTGGAGAAACACCCCTTACTACAACTGTTGAAGGGGTATAGCAACACTTCCCGCAGTGTGACCATCTTTGTCCTCAAAGCAAGTAGGGCCATCGCCCCACATTCATAATGCACACAGGCGTACACACACAACCCTACCCCTTCTCTGGGCTGCAAGCACTATCAGCAGGCAGTGCTAGCAGTCCCCTCACTTGTGTTCCCCAGGCCTGCAATTAAATTATGGGTTCTCCCTGCACCATCTCTCCCTGTGAAAGCAGTTTGAATCTGGCCCTAACGTATCAGTATTTATTCCATCCCTTGCACATCTTATTTATTTATTCATTGTACTTTGCTGCAATTCATGCACTAGAACTACGGATGCCTTTTTTTGCTTATTCTGCATTGCAGGTACACCCCCACCCCCTTCACTCATACTCAGTGCAAAAATAGGAATTGAGGTTTCCCACCAAAATAATCTAAAACCAAAACATGCTGAGCCAAATTCATCCCTAGAGAATGAATTCACTCCACTGACTTCAATGTCATTATACTAGGGTGACATTAGCCTGATGTCTTCATTGTTATTACTGGCCAGTTTCCACCAGTAGGACTATTAGAGGAGTAAAGTACTACCCATTGTTAATAAGGGCGAAGAATCTGGCTTTATGTCAATATGTCACTGTCTTTACTATCAATGTGACTTTGGCCCACCATGAAAAAAGCATGCAGCATGATCTTTCTGTCCCTGGTGGACCAAATTCATATCCAACTCCATATCCATTTTCCAGGGAAAAATCGGATAAAATGTCACAAAAAATTTCTTGTATAACAAGGTTTTATAAAGACTATTGCTCGCAGGAGATTTTCAAAGACACAAAAGGCAGTTAGGTGCACAACTCTCAGGCACCCACCTCTCATTTATGTCACTAAAAATCGCCTCCTAAATCTGCAACAGTTGTTATATAGAGACAGCCCTGATACTGCTTGGGAGTGAGGCATGTTATAGAGGTCAGATTCAATGATCTGCTTCTGGTCTTGGAATCTATGATACAGAAGTCACTCAAACCAACCACTAGTAAAGAGGAATTTCGGAGACTAAAGCTACACTCAGAAATGATCCTTTTGAATCATATATCTGAAGCCGCTTTCTTACGTTTTCTCTTAATTTTCCACCATACATTTGCTAGCAAGATAAGGAAAGCAACACTTTGATTACCAGACATAGTGTTACAGTAGGAAAATGCTAAGACTGTACTATGTGATATCTATAATAGCAAATGTCAAATCCAGTCTGGATACCAAGAATAGATTTCTTAACATTAAAGTATACTCAGTTTGATCTATTACACGAACATATTTATGGTCAAATACTGATATCCTTACTAACCTTGATTAATATCTTATCTGGGAATTCTCACATTGAAATCAATAGCACAAATTCCTGAAGTGAGGTACTACATAAGGTGGCTAAGGGTATCAGAATCCAGGTGTGACTTTGTCTATTTTACTCACACACACACACACACACACACACCCTCTGTAGCCCTACCCAGCATCCTAATCTCAATAGTTAGCCTACTTCCATTTCCTTTCTCCCCTTCATTAGCAGATACCTGTTCTGCAAAGCAACTCTCTCACCTACGACATCAAAATCAACGAATTCAATGCTAAATTCCTGCAGCAAACATTTCTTCTCCTTCACCTCTTTTAAATAAACAAATAGCACAAGAAACTGAACAGAATTACAGTATGGTCATATTTAACTTTTAAAAATCATTCTAGTACCACAGACCATCTATCAACAAATGATATTTTACCAAAAAAAAAAAAAAAAAGCATGAGTGGTAAAGAATAGTGCTTTATAGTTAGTAATATTTATTATAATAATAATGCAATATTATTACCTTGTCATAAAAATCATCTTCACATACAATCAAATCTCCGTATGGTAACTGATGAATAGTATGAATTTAAATAAAACAAAAAGAAACATGTTTATTATGACAAAAAAGGATAAATTTGAAATTAAATACATTGCCTTCCCCAAAAAGATTTTTTTTTAATTTGACATAAACTATTATAAATAGGTAGTTTTAATTTTACATTTGCCAACAGTGACACCTGCTGGAAATCACTGTAGTCATATTTTCTACACTTTCAGACTGATGCCATAATATGACAGATGATATGGTCCTGTGATTCTACTCTGTTCACATACACATTTGCCAACATAAGGTTAAATTTTTGCATCAAATGCTTAGCTTTAGAGCAAGTACATTAAGGAGCAGTGATATTCAACTAATCTTTTAGCGCCTGTTTGGAGTGTCAGATTAGTATGTTTGTACAAAACATTTTCCCGTTTTGTCTCAAATATTTTTAGAGTATTATTATACTTATGAAATCAACACTTCGGGAATTACAATGACACTGGGACTGTGAAGGGCCTATTAGCTTTTCTTCCTTAAATCTCCTTTTGAGTGGTTTATAAAAGCAATTTGTCATGCGAGCTCTCATGCAAAATTTCACAACCAAACTCAGTTGGTTCAACTATATTTTGGGGAGACAGTGCAGTGCAGACTGGCAAAAATAAAGCATTTTGGCTTCTAATTTTTGAGGACTCTAATGTAAACATTGCTTCATTTCAAAAACAATAACAAGTTAACTCCATAAGATGAAGAATGCTTTTGCACTAAAAATGTGGGAAACAACTGATTTATTTACATGGAAAAATGGATAAATATATATTTTCTTTTCTTACTGTTTTCAGCACACACTGAGTTGCATACTATGTATGGATCTTATGCAAATGACCTTTGATTTCAAATGAGACTTTGCATACTAAGGAGTCTATTTTCCCATCAATGCAGAAGAGATTTACGCACATAAGTCCCATTACCATTAATGGGACTCACCCACATAAATCCCCTGCACATTGATAGACCCTTAGGATTTACATTGAAATGGGTCTTTTAGAGCCATTACAATGTCAACCTTTTGCCAGGATTTTGTGTATTAACAATACTAAGTAATACGTGGCAATCTTAATGTGTAAAATCCCAGCAAAAGACACAACAGAGTGATATGAACAGACGAAGACATTTCTTGCCTTTACTCAGTTTAATTCAGATCCTTAATTACACTTTATTCCTTGTATTTAATATCCATTGTTTTCTCTATCAAAGACAGTACTTTGTTGTATTCTGAACATAGGTCCTCTTTTCCGTAGCCCAGCACCCGGCTAAAGGCTAGTCCAGTAGATTGTCAATACATCACACACACATTAGACAAATACTTGTCAGGGATGGTCTAGATAATACTTAGTCCTGCCATGAGTGCAGGGGACTGGACTAGATGACCTCTCGAGGTCCCTTCCAGTCCTGTGATCCTATGATTCTATCATTTCCATTTTGCTACCGATCACGCTTCTCTCCTGTGAACTCGCTTTCTTTAGCTGGCTACCATCTTGCAGGCCATCCTCAACATAAACGTAGGAGGCGGGGAAGCCAATTTCACCGAAACTATAAGAGTAGTGTTAGTACGCTAATTGGTAATCCGTGAGCCATAATATCCTAAACATGTCGCCTTTGCCTCGGAGGTCTAGAAGTAAAGTGGATGCCACCCTCCAGTCCTGGGCATACTGCACAGAAAAGCACAATACTGTTGCTATGCCAACAAACCAAGTATAGTACCCTTGCTGGGCCATTAAAAAGACAGCATTTACCACCTATATTGTCCAAAATATTTTATTACAGATATATCTTAGGTTAATACCAGTGAGAAATACCAGTGTGATGACCCAGTATTTGGATGGCATTCTGAGTGCACACTGACATGCCATTCCGTTTTCCAAATGTATTCCCATTTGAAAGGGTTTGTCTGATTTTCCATTGAGCAAGAGTATATGACATGCATTGTTTTGGACCTACAGATTACTGTAATTTCTTCCTTTATACAGTGTGGTGAGATGTGCTAGGGGCTCAAGAAGCAAACCAAAATGTACAATGAGTAAAGGAGGAGTTTGGTTTGGGTTATATGCTGTTCAACTTTTTTATTGCTACTGTCAAAGACAAAAATGAAATACAGAAAAACTATATTATCATGAACATTGTGACAGAAGTGCATAAAAACTTGGGAATTCAGAGTTAAGATGCTCTTTCTTTAAATCATTCCATTATCCCTGATATGTTGATGTACAAAAAGTATGTATAAAACTACAAATGTATGTCTGAGAACCAAGCAAAAGCCTCATCCTAGAATTTCTGCCATTCTGTTGCACTTCATGTAGGATTTTCCCCCCTACTCATTTGATAGATATTCAGGATGGGAAACCTAGAATCCCTGTGTGCTAATCCTGACCATCCTGTGGTTATGTGTAAATTAATCTGGGTGTAAGTTCCAAAACTGTCTATGTGACTTAGGTGCACAAGCCCATTGATAGAGAGTTGTGCTCCTAAGTCACTTAGATAATTCAAACAATCTTACCCTTAATGGCTTTTCCTCAGTCTCCACATGCATAAAATGAGGATGATACATACAGCAGTTTCAAACTGTTTGGGGCAGGGACCACATTTTCCCTTGGCACTCAGCAAATAATAAGAAAAAGCTCCTGAAGCATAGCAAGTAAGGGCTAAATTTCTGGGAAATGGCAGCAAGAATACAAGATATGTAACCATGGCAATTCTTGATCCTATGAACAGGGGAAGCTGCTCACTGTGGACCAGATCCTACCCTTCTCTGTACTGAGGTAAAACTCTCACCGACTTCAATGTTAAGTCCTCCTCAATAGGGACTACAAAGGGATCAGGCTCTTAGCGTCCAACAGAAGAATCACCACAGTTAAGTACTTTGTGTTTTAGCTGCTATTATCTGAAAATGTAGCCCTAAACTACCACAGTGCAGGAAGAGCAGGGAGAGCAGGGAAGGCATTATGTCCATCTCTTAGGGTGGAGGGAAGAGAGAGGGCCTCACATTGGCCAGAGTAGTCAGCCTTGACCGTTCCACAGGTTCTCAGCGAATTTCTTTCAGAAGGATATAATGGGTGGGATGTGAGCAAGGTCTATATTTATGTGCATCCGCCACTGAGGCAATGGCTCCTACATTCAGCCATTATTTTGCAAATCATTCCTGCTACTAACAGGAACAGGACACATAAGGAGCCAGCACCCAAAACTTTGTTCAGAACAGCAGTTCTTTGTCAATCACAAAAGTTCAAAAATCATGAATCAGACCCCAGGGGGGTCTGTGTGACAGTGTGTGAGTAGCTTTGGGCTGACACACCAGTCCGGGCACTTGGTAAGCATCGCCATGTGGGGAAAATTGGAGAAATAACTGGTTCAGGATTGAATGATTAACCGAGTGGCTCAGCTCATCAGCAGAGGAGAGCTGTAGTGGGGTGGATTGCCCCACTCCCTGTGAGAGTGGGCTGCGGCAGGCCAGGGCGCCTGCGCAGACAGTGAGCCAATCAGAGAGGGGCTTATTGGGAGCCAATCAGGGCCCAGTTTGGAGACAGCCAATCAGGGCCAGGCTCAGGCATATATAAAGGCTGCCCAGGGCAGGAGCAGTCTGTCTGTCCCAGGCCTTCGACAGGGGAAGGTCAGTCTCTACGAGAGGAGACTAGCACCGCGGACAGCGCAGTGCTGGCCAGGCTTGGGGAGGCTAGGGAGCTTGAACCCGTAGCCTGCCAGGCTGCAGGCCCTGAAGGGAAGGGCCTAGCGGGTGCAAGGGGCCGTAGGGGAAGCGGCCCAGGGAAACAGACAGTAGAAGGGGAGAGAAGGACAACGAGGCAGACGCCAGAGGGTCCCTGGCCGGGACCCAGAGTAGAGGGCGGGCCTGGGTCCCCCCCTTCACCCCTTGCAGTGCACCCAGCCATTGGCCGTAGGGAGTGGCCATCTTGCTACGCCAGATCCCTGACAAGAGGGATTAGACTCAAGGGTGACATAGTGACTGAGGTGCGGGACCGCTGATCACCAACCCCCCGGAAGGGGGCGCAGAAGGACTAAGGGGCACTGCCGGAGGGCAGTGGCCTCGAAGAGGACGCCGCCGAGCACGCAGCAACGCGGGTCCAGAGATAACAGAAGACAGAACGACGGACGGGACATCACCAGCCTGCGGAAGGCGCTCCACTGGAAAGAGCTAATTCCCAGAGTCACCAGCAGGAGGCGCCGCTGGGGTGAGTCCCAACCCGTTACAAGAGCTAAAAGAAAGACAGGAAGAGGAAGAAGGGAAGGCTGGAAGGATAGAGAAGCCCAGGATCTGAGAGAGATGAGATCTCTCTCCCTGTCATCCTGTGCCTAGGGAGAATGTAAGAACCTTGAGCTATGGGGAACCTGTTCTGTTATATTCACATTGTAAATAAAGCACTTGATGTTGAACTTGCCACAAGTTCTGCATAAAGACTGTTTCTGGAGAGGAATCTAGGGTGAGGGAACCCCACCCTGTGACAAGTGGGGGCTTGTCTAGAATCTTCCACTCTCTGGTGCAGAAGGACTGGAGAGGAGAGCCAATGAGAAGGCATAGCAGACCAGGCAGCCTAGAGGAACTCATGCACTGGGTAGTGGAACAGCAGGAGGAGTTACAGAAAACTCTCCAAGAATTTCAACAGACCCAGTGACAAGAGAAAGAGGCCTTGTTATCCTGGGAAACAGAACACCACCACCAGAGCCTATAGGCGTTTGCCATCAGCCAGACACAGTTACAGCAACAGTTCATGGAGAAGCTATTGAATCTCCTGGCGGGGATGGGGGGGTACCTGGTCAGTGGGCAAAAAACTGTGCAAGATAGGCCTGACAGATGAGCCCAATGCCTTTTTATTTACATTTGAGTGGGTAGTGTCAGGGGCAGTCTGGAAGAAGATGCTATGGGCCCTCTCAGGAGAAGCCCATGCCCCTTACATGACATTGAGTGGTGCACAGGCAGCCAATTATTATATCGTAAAAGCAATCATCCTAGATCAAATAGGGCTGTCTCCAGAAAGGTACAGGCAGAAGTTTTGGTCAGCAAGATGGGTGGGGGGGGACACATCCTAGGGCTTTTGCCCAAAAATTAACTGATTGGGCCAGGACAACCCAGGAATTGGGGAGATCATGGACTCCATGATTTTGAAGTAAAGATTACAGTCTCCCTGCGGTAAGCAGGGTTGGGTGCAGAGATACCTTAAAAGCTGCTGTAAAACTCACCGAGAAGTTTGTGGAGGCAGGCATCCCTAATAAACCAGTCCGTTCATTTAGAGGACATGATCCTGGGAGGAGAGGAGGGAAGCCTCCAACAATAAAGACACCAGGAAAGAAGAGAGAGGACAAAAAGGAGACCCGTTCCCGTACACCCACAAATTGTGTGTAATCAATGTGGGGGTTCCAGACACTTGAAAAGGGACTGCCCCGATATGTCATTTCACTGAGTTCTGTGAGTGGACAGAAACCTTTTGGGGGCAGTCAAAACAGACACCCACTATCTCTGTGAGACTGGAGTGCCAACAATTGATGGCCCTGATTGCTCAGGAAAAACTGGGAAAAACCCTGTTGGAGGGTGCCAGGAGAGAGAGTAAAACTGATGTGTATTCACAGGGAAGAGAAAAATCTGTACAGTGACCTCTGGAAATTTGGGGAACAGTTAGATGGAAGCAGGTTGGGGTTATCAGGGCCTTGCCCCACCTGGTATTAATCACAACAAATTCGAGTCCTTTTCCTTTAAGAAAGGGAAGGAATGCCCAGTAACCCAAATGGCCAGAAAATGCAGGCAGGCAAGGTATCGCACAATAGGCCCAGAACCCACAGTGGGGGATAGAAAAAGAAGAAATGGTTAGGGGACATCTTAGACAGGAGACAACCCAGGAACCCAATGGCCTGGGGGAAGACCCCCAAGGTTGAGGATAATAAAAAGTGGTCAAAACTAGAACAATGTTTGGTAAAGAAGGTAGGCAAAATGGTATGTGAGAAGATTGAGGGCCAGAGCGGTCCAGAGCCAGGATAACTGACTGTGATAAAACCAGGATAACCTGAGTGAGACATCAAAAACAGGAAATAACCCCAATGAGGCAAAAGGGTATCTGTGCTGTGAGGACAGCCAGGCAGAGACAGATGTAGGGGTTAAACCCTGCCTCTCCCCAAATGAATGCAGCTACTGTGGGTGGAAGATGGTGAAAGCTTCCAAAGCAATACCAGAGAGCCAGTTAAAAGCGACCCTGGCCACAAGAGGGATGGTAGCTCTCAGAGGAAAGGCTGAGCTTGGAGGAAGGAGAAAAGACCCTGGCAGGAAAACAAAAGGCAAGGGTGTGTGACAGAGTGAGAGTAGCCTTAGACTCTGGGCACTTGGTAACCATCCCCACATGGGGAAAATTAGGGGGATAATTGGTTCAGGCTTGAATAATAAACCAATTAACAAGGTGGCTCAGCTCATCAGCTGAGGAGAGCTAAAAGAGAGACAGGAAGAAGGGAAGGCTGGAAGGAAGGGGCAGAGAAGCCCAGGATCTGAGAGAAGTGAGATCTCTCTCCCGCCCACCTCATCCTGTGCCTAGGGAGAATGTTAGAACCTTGAGCTGAGGGGAACGTGTTCTGCTATAATCACACTGTTTGCAGAGAAGCATCTAAGGTGAGGGAACACCACTCTGTTTTCTAAATTTTTTAATCGCCTCTGCCCAGACCAGAAAGAGAGAGAGAGGGTGTGTGTGTGGGAGAGATGATGTTGCCAAATCTCCCCAGTGCGTTGAATCAGGCAATTCTGGTAGAGCAGGTAGGAAGAGGGGGGACTGCAGACTGACTCATTCACGGGAGTGGTGGAGGGAGGAGAGCTGCCCTGGGCTGTTAGACTCCTTTCTGCTCCCTTCTCCAGCCCTGATTGGCTGCTCTTCCCCCAGTGGTGGGGAAGTGGGGAAGGCAGCCAATCAGAAGAAGTTTTTCTCAGAGGGAGGGATGAAATTTGGGAGACAGCTGGAGCTTTTGGTGTCTCCTGATAGGCTGCAGTCCAACCAAAGTCATAGTGCTCAGAGGAAATTCCAAGAGTTGGCAACACTGGCACAGGTTCCTAAAATCAGACATTTATTCCCGTACAATAGGAACTTTACCTCATGCTGTAATTTGACTATCTACAATCCTTGTTGCCTACACACTTTCATCTGCTACTAACCTCTGTTGAACTGGACTCAGCCAGGATGCTGATGAGCATTAATGCTACTTTTTGCCACGTATTAGCCTGACCATTTGGGTGGAGTCAATACATCTCCTTCCAGACCCCTGTCAAAATCTGGCCCTTCGTAAAGAGTTTTTTCTTGTCTATATAAAACATATTTAATATAGATTGCTATCTATTGGTAGGGAGCGGTGATATTTCTGTAGCTATAGTCTAAGTACCCAAAATTATACTTTTTTCTAAAAATGACATACTTTGGTAACGCAGTGTGTACCTCTAGTTCCTCCATGACTTTAGTGTCATCTTCTTCACTAAACTAGTCAAAATAACCTTTTTAGCTATTCTTCCTAGACAAAAAACATTATTAATATATGTTAAGGTTGTGACATGAAGTGACAGAAGCCAGGAAAATTCAAAGTTAAGGCTGACACTATATCCTCAGTTCACACCGTTGGGATAAGACAAGACAATGGCAGTCTACACTTTGGAATTCCCAGGCTTTTGTTAATTTGTGTCACAACCTTCATACTTTTTAAACAAAGGGTTCTCTTTTCTTTTGAAAAAAAAATTGTCTGTGAATTTTCTTTTCGTAATATTAGTTTTAAGGTGTTAAAGTCATGGAATGGTAGAGACAGGTAACCTGATAAAACTTAATGACTCCTCTGGCACTGGATAATTTATCTTGTAGCTAAATTGGGCCAGATTCTCACAGTGCAATGCATACAGGTGCCTGCCAGATTTTCTTCCTAGCCCTTGGTTCTTCTACCACCCATGAGGGGGGAGGGACGGAGAAAGAAAGAAAGAAAGGATAATCCAGTATTTACGGTCACCAAACCCAGGTTCAATTCACTACTCAACTACTAACTTCTTGAGTGACCTTGGGCAAAGTCACTTAGTATCTCTCTGCCTGCGTTCCCCATCTGTAAAACAGGGATCAGAGTACTCCCCTACCTCACAGGGATGTTGGGAGGATAAATACATTAAAGATTGTAAGGCACTCAGCTGTGACTGTAATGGGGGCTATGAAAATACCTATATAGATAGATGGGTTATTTCTGCTTAGGTAGGCGCATATGGGTTATCATTGCCTTGAGTTGCATTAATAACTCAAGCTTTATACAATATCCTTCTAAAATTACAGATGTCTAGTTCTTTATTTTAATGGTACGATTTAACAGGTCTAGAGCAATGTATTCCAGCACAATAACTCCTACACTCACTCCTACCCAACCAATCTGTGCTACCGCTGCTTTTCATTTAATAATTTCTCTCTTAACCTCTATATTTCTTTTATGTATTTTTATGCAATTCCTATTAAGAAAATAAGTCTAATTTTGGATAAAAACTATTTAGTCTTCTTTCCCTAACTCATTTTTCATACTTGTAAAATGGGGGTAGTAATATGTAGTCACATCACAGAGGTATTGTGGTTAGAGAACTAGCATAGGACTTGGGGGACCTATGTTCACCTCCACACTCCACCAAAGGCTTCTCCGGTGACACTGAACAAGTCACTTCGACTCACTCTCTGCCTCAGTTCTCCATCTGTAAAATGGGGCTAATAGTACTGCCCTACCTCACAGGGGTGTTGTAAGGAAAAAATACATGAAAGATTGTGAAGTACTCAGCCACTACAATAATGGTGGGGGGTCATATAAGTACCATAGATCTGCAAGTTTCCTCAGAGAGCAGGGAGTGGTATCAGGGTAACACTTCGCATTTTTTATCTGTCAATGCTTTGTTTTGAAAAATGGCAATATTCCTCCCCCACTCCCTTGTTCCCACAGCAGAAGTCAAATAAGATTTCCACTGAATGCTGACCCAGGCTTCTAAGAATCCTGCAACTCCAGTCCCCTAATCCCCTTCAATCCAAACAGGAATTAAAACTGGTGAAATGCACATTATGCAGGGTGCAAGTGACTCAAATCCAGCCTTGTCTAGGTCTGAAAAGGTTTACTGTCCTAATAGGGCCAGGCCCAGTAAAACTGGAGGAAAAGGGGAAAATATTCTAAGATGACTTATTGCCACATTTGGAGTCTTGCCTTGTTCATTTCCAATGTTCATTGTCCCAGCACCCTAGAAGTGGAATTTATGTAACATTTTATCTGCTATCACTTGGATTTGTTACAATACCACCAGCTGATATGATGCTACAGGACACCATGCTAGTCCACCAGGATTTTGGAGTTTAGAGGCAAGACACAGTAGTATTGCAACACTCTGTGATGGGAGGGAGAAGGGAAGATTTTTAGTCTGTGAGAAGGACTAGACAGAGCAGTGTGTCCAGATCAAGAACCAGCTAGACTGATCATTCATCACCCTAGCTGCAACCAAATCATCAGATTTGGCTCAATATAAATATACCTCCCCGATCAAAACAGATGCCAGCCTATTCTGCAGCCCTTACCCAAGTGCTCATGCTGAAAATTTATCATTGCCTCTTCACCGTGTCTGGCAACCCCTTTACTTAGTCTCTTGGTGCTTCTATCTTGGGCACTTGTGGTTCAGCGGCAGGCGGGGCATTCCAGGCTTTCACCAAAAGGAGTTTAGAAGGCTCAGAGATCTGAAACATTTAATAAATTAACACAAGCATGCTTGCTGCTGACAGCTGGAGGGGCAAAAGGAAGGCTATACAGAAAATCTGGAGAGTTGTGTCATGAGGATGCTGGGGCCAGCTTTTGAAGGACGGGAGTCTTAATCTCTAAACATGGCACTTCAGGGGTTCCACATTAATGTGTATCCCACACTTTCAGAAGTGTACTCAGTTTACAATGAGAAAGCTGGTTTTTCTAATTTCCAGCCCTGCAAACTCATCTGGAAGTCATGATGGGTTTTCCGACGCATGCATCACCCCATTAATAAAGATTCTGCATACCTACACCAGGCAACTGCATACCTGTAATACCTAGGCAACCCCATTGGCTTCAAGTTATGCCTTCAGTTGCACCCAGATGGATCTAGTATCAGTGGAAGAGCACAAGTATAACGTGGTCTTCTAATGCTGCCGTATGGGTTTGCACAAATTTGCTCTGCACCTGGAGATGAGTTAATTATATTACTGATGGTGTATGAATCAGAAAACAAGAGCATTAACTCTCATAGAGGTGTGTTGGTTATGCAGCGCTAGCGATAGCAAAAATTTATTTCTTCACTCAAGTCAGCAGATTTGACTCTGGATAAATAAAGGGGTTTGATTTTAAAAGTGTCCAAACTTATACAGCTACTGGTCAGATTAGCACCACACTGTAAATGTCAGAGATTTGGGAAAAATGTACAAAATGTAGGATGTTTATCCAAATGGAACTAAATCTTTGGAATTTCATCTTTTTTTACCCAAGAGATGTATGTCACAACCAGAAAGTAAGCCTTCTGACTACTGGTCAGAGCAGAAGTCAAGAGTTAGATACCAAGAAGTTGGAGTCTGAGACAGGCCAGATGTTAACACTGAGAGTCAGAAGGCAGGCACGACCAGGTTACCAAAAGATCAGAGTCAGGCAGCAGAACCAGGTATTGCAGGGGAAGCTTTCTTAAGCAAGGGGAACCCAATTACAGAGACAACTTCCTGGTCCTGTGCTTGGTTTAAATGGCAGGTGGGAACAAATCATGACTTCCAGTGTTCTGCCAATCAGCTCCCAGGACTGTTGTCCTCTGTCAGAGTTCAGCTTCTGACAAGCATTAGTAGATCACTATGTGGCAGCTTGGAGTGCCCTGGCACCTAAGAGCCCTGTGGTCCAGGGTTCAACACCTGCAGTTCCTGATATCAAACCAAGCGGCTGGTGTACCCTCTCTCAATCTAGGTACATATATATGGCTCCCATTACTGTAATAGCTGAGCATCTTTCAATCTTTAATGTATTTGTCCTCAAAACACTCCTGTGAGGTTGGGCAGTGTTATTAGCCCCATTTTACACACGGAGAATTGAGGCCGAGAGAGAGACTAAATGACTTGACCAAGGTCATATAGGAAGTCTGTGGCAGAGCATGAAATAGCAATCTAGGTCTCTCAAATCCCAGGCTAACACTTACCCACCGGATCATCCTTCTCCTTTAGTTTCTAAGCAGGGCAGGGAGTTGCAAATACAATATTTTTCTTTTCCCTAAAAATCTAGAGGCAAAATTGCAGATAGTGTCACTTTGCACAAAGCCCCCATATTGGGAAATTTGGCCAGCAATTGAAACTTGTCAAAAACAGCTATAGTCCCATGCATGATTAACTACTGAAATAGTAGTATCACTTTGGGGAACAGAGTACCAGAGAGATTCGTGTCTGACAGTTGACTTCCATATGGGGATCACATCATCAGGGCACATCTAGCAGTTCACACAACCATGAGTGAACAGGGAAATCGAAAGAGCATTTCAGACCATTATAATCTGCTGTAAAGTTCTGTTCACTTATATGCAGCTCTCTTGGCCTACAGAGCCAGGTCTCTATAAAGTCTACATGCAGCAACCTGGGGTTATTTTAAAAACAGTCTGAGTCTCTACCCCATCCACAACAGAGTACACAGACCCCAGCTTAATAGTGTCCAAACTCACCCATCTCCCTGGGACTTTACTTGTAATTCAAAAACAACAACATAAACTGTAGCCTAAGCTTTCTCTCACAGCGTGGCTGTTCCCATGGATTCATGCCAGGATCACTTCTTACCCATAAAGACACTCCACATTTCTTTATAACAAGTTAGAACTAATTGCACCCACTTGCCAGAGCAACTGAGCAATTGTTACCCTGGACATCAATGCAGAGTTGTAGCACCAAAGCCTGGTGTGATTTAACAGAAGAGTACAACATTCCTGTCTAAAGTCTTGGCGCTTGTCAGCCTGTTAGGCCATCACAGCTTCTGATAGACTATGTGCACTGCCTACCTACCCCTCCAGTTTCTGCTGCACATTGCCAGGTAGCAAGAAATTGCCTCCCTGGGAAACAAAATACCTTTGATTTGGGGGACCTTCGTAACTGTTTATTAAGGCAAAGTTACAATAATGTTAACATACTACACCTTACATGACTTATTCAGGATCAGGTGTATCAGGTTCAAAAGAACCTGGCTAAAGATTCTGGCTTGCTGGCTGCTCTTCCTCTGAGTACACTAAAAAGGGTGACCAAATTTCTAAATGCTTTTCCTCTTTTTGACGCTTCTCTTATGTACCTACTTGGTGTGAAAACTGTTCCGTTATGAGGACTGTCCCTAGTTTACTATACCACAATTCCATAGGAGGAGGAGTCACATTTTGCAATGATGTGCAGTACAAAGTCTAGTACAAATAGTAAAAAAGAAAAGGAAACTTGTTCTGTTTAAAATGTAGATCCTTTACTGGAGTATTAAGTGAGAAGGTCAGAGGATCTCTAGGAATCTGGCATTTTGTTATAGGATGAATCTCTTTAATAATATGCTCCCCAAACCGTCAAATTCCCGGGCCGTGTGTGCAAGTTTGTTCCTCTTTCCCCACCACCCCTCCAGCAGAGAGCCTCCCTAGTAGCAAAGATATGAGGGGTTTAAACTGGAGCCGAATGCCACCTACAGAGTCATTTATAAATATTTTCTTTATGAGCTACACAAATTGAAGATAGAGAGACCCATTCATCCAGATCAGCTTCTTTGTCCAATTCTCTCTCCCGTCTTTCCATCTGGCTAGTTTTCTTATCAACATCTTTTTCTATCAAAATTGTTTACATCTTAGAAATTAAACCTTTTGGTCCAGCTTGCTCCTGGGTTATTATTTTTTTCTCTTTTTTGTTTTTTTAACTACACACGGAGACTGCAACATGCCACAGCTTCCCCTCTGCCCATGAGTGTAGGTACACAACAGGGCCACCCAGAGAGGGGGGCAAGTGGGGCAATTTGCCCCAGGCCCCGGGCTCTGCAGGGGCCCCCACGAGAATGGCTGAGGCTCCCTCCCCGGCCCCACCTGACCCCGTCTCCGCCCCTCTCCCGGAGCCTCAGCGCATCCAGCAGCGTCCCTGGACAGCTGCAGCATGGCTCCGGCGGGGCCCCTGAGCTCTGGCCCGCTCAGAGCCGTGTGGTAAGGGGGTGGGACTGTGAGCTCCAGGCTGAGCGGAGGGAGCTGAGCTGTTATTTAGTGTACATCTCACTCCTTGACTGGAGGAAATGCATATGTTACATATTATTACACAAGTAAATCTACAATCAATCTGCAAGCATGTCTCTGCCTGTATTACAGGGGTAGGCCATCAGGTTATGCCATGTGTTCCCAGCCTGGCAGTTGCAAACACCTTCCCATTTTTATAACTAAATGAAAAGGGAAGGGGGCTCGAAACTATGAGGGGAGTTCCAGAAAGGTTTTTTTTTTCTGTTTTAACATGAGGTCATGGTAGAGAAAAGTGGAATATGTGGGTCATGCTGGAGAACAACTTTTATATTCACTATGGGGACCTGTGGGGACCACTGTTCTGCATCCCACATCCCAGCAACAAGTCCTAATTTACCAATGTTCTGGCCAACATATACGGCAGTTAGCAGAAAAAAAGCTTATATTTCTTTTATTCATCCGTTTCCATTGAAGGATGTCAATGATGTGCTGATAAAATTAAGTTTAAAAAAGCCCTTATTACTGGATGGATAATGAAAACCCACCCAATCACTTCACAGTGCCTAAAGCATTTAGCCCCATGTCAATGAATCCAATTGGTGGTTAGACCTCCAAAAGAATTTCTGGGACTAGAGAACATCGAAGTGCTAAGAGCTCTTACCCATCTCGGCATTTCCTCATCACTCTTAGTACCTCTTCCCATTACTTCCCTGTTTACCCTATTCCTGCCCTGTTTCCATTACTTTCTGCCCCTTTCCCACCCTTCTTTTCCTCTTTAAGGATCAATCAAAAACAACAATCCTTGAAGAGGCATTTTACCAATTTAACCCTACTTGGTTCTACCTGGGAGCATTTTTCATAAGGAGCAGGCCAGCAGCATCATCTGCATTCAACACAATGGGGTGGGAGGCCCTAAATAATCTCAAAAAGAACAGGAGTACTTGCGGCACCTTAGAGACTAACAAATGTATTACAGCATAATCTCAGTGCCTGTGAAGAGTTCAGCTTGAAGGAAACATTTCTTGTCGGGAGTCCAGACCCGAGAGGGTACATGAAGCCGTGGAATTATCCTCTTCTGCCCTAGTGGTTGGAAACATCAAGGCATTGGGGGTTTTAGGCTGCTGAGGGGCAATTTAATACTCTGCTCCATCCCATCCCAATTCAGCGGGGATCAAATTTGATCAACAACCTGATCTCAGGGATTGTCTTCTTATGTGCACAGCATCTAGAACAACGAAGTTGGCAGCCCCCATAACTATTGTACTTACTAGATGAAGAGACCACCCACCACAGTGTGCACTTTCTTGTTGTTTGAACTATACTGGTTTGTATCCTCCAAGGGAGGTACTTTGTTACTTCTTTTCCCCTCCCTTAGCTATTACAACAGTTCTCTTCTGAAAGGCCAATATATTAAGAAGAATGTGGTAATTATGCATGAAAATTAGGCAGGCAACTGCATGCACATTTGTCTGAAAGTTTAGGCCATTCTGTTGCCAAGATTCCCTTACCTAGAAGAGTATTAGCAACAGGTGATGCAGGACATCTTTATTACAAAAGCTGTTCTATAGTAGTGCTTTATGCTTCAGTAGGGCCATCCATGAGGTTGATCTTGCAAGATGCTAAACATCTTACTTCTCATTTAAAGCAATGGGAGATGGAGGTCCTCCACATCTTGAAAGATGGAGATCCTCAGATGGGGACCAAAGTGCTTTACAGACATTAACCCACAAATATTAATGCAAAGTGGGTATTATAACCATTATACAGAAGGATGAACTGAGTCACAGACAGGTTAGGTGACTTGTCCATAGTCACACAAAAGGTCAGTAGCAGAGTCAGGATGAGAAACATTGAATGGAGGCCTAGTCCACTGCTCTAACCATTCGACTCCACTCTTTAACCTTAGGCAAGTTCATAAAAGGGAAAAAATAGCATGGGGAGAACCTTTGCCTCCAACTACATGGCCCAAGGTTGGAATGTAAACATTGTTATTCTTTATTTATTTGTATTGTGATAGGTCTCAAACTTCCCAAGCATAATGGGGGCTTCGTTGTTCTAGATGCTGTGCACATAAGAAGACAATCCCTGAGATCAGGTAATACCATGGAGACAGCACTATCTTGCTTTAATACTGTCTTCAGTATTAAATACTTGACTGAAGTGTGTTCTGTCTGCTATATTAATATATGGAGACTATATCTGAATACTGTTTTAAAAGGTTTGTGTGGAGGGGGGCTAAACAGACTCAAACTATTTAAAAAGCCAGGAGACAAGTAAATTTTAAGTCCATAATTTTGCCAAAATAAACATTCTTGAATGTCAATATATAAGCCACTTCTGTAGAGCACGTCTTCTTTTATTATAAGCGATTCTATCCAAAGCAAAATAAGTCAATTGAATTTATGCAAGATTACATAATTAGCTGTAAGAAAGTTTCCCACTTATTCAATAGCTATTGTATCTCCTCAATCTACAAGTCATGATGATCCAACATCATATCAGATAGCATAGTTATTAATTTCATGTATCTTTTCTTTCAAGTCAATAAGTATGAAGAGTGACAGACAGTCAAGATCTGCAGCAGTGACAATTTCCAAAGAAACCTCTTGGAAATATACCATTTTTGCTGTTTTATAAGTCAGTCATTAGGAGGCAGCAAATGGCTCAAAACCATGTGAGATGATAAATGTTGTAGGAAGTTGAAAAGGGATAGAAAGGACTAGGAGTGGAAAATATATTCAGGTACGAAATTGACTTCCTAACACTCTGATTGGACTGGAGATGTCAGATAAGATAGAGCAAGCACTTTAGATCCCAAATCATTTAATAAAGGTGTTCTAATCATCCATTAAACCAGATCTAGGTAAACTGCACATGATTCCTCTGATGATTTGGTAGTATTAAAAACCACACAAGGACAGAAAATGTTCACCATGTATGACTTCCCATAATATACTCTCTAAGTTGATGTCACAAAATTACACATGTGTATTCACAATTATTGCTAGCCAAAACATGAAAATAACACAAAATATACCTCATAGCATTTCATCCAAAAGAAAGAATAGTTCATGACTGAAATATTATCAAGATTTTCAACTCACTTAAAGTTTTCATTAACCTAGGTATAATTAAATATCAATGCAGTTTTTTTTTAACATTTTACTTGCAAAGTGTTAATGGTAAGATCTTTGATAGGCTGTAACATTTATACCTTTTCTCCAGTGTATAATATAAACACAGACTAAACCAATAAGTTTCCAACATCAGAATTTCCACTGTGTCTGTGGATTGTTGTAAAGGAGAATCAATAATTGTTGCCAGCAAGCTTATATCATATGCCATCAGAAAGCTCTTTTAAAAATGTATTGATATCCATAAACACATAAGTGGAGAAGTGAGCAGCAATTTAGCAATCTATGCAAGTCTGTAAAGGTTGAAAGAATAAAACTATGGGCTAGGTTTGCACAATTATGCATAACTCCATATGTGGCATTTTCACATGCTGTACTATCCTCTGTGTGATAATATATATATAGTATTACCAATACTATTATAAATACTATTACCAATACTATTATAAAAGCATGCAGCTATAGTAAAAAATACAAGGATATAGAAACAGTTGAATCAGAACTGGTATATTACATATTAATAAATGCATACTGCTGCATAACAGCAGTGTTAGCAATATGGCATTTGCAATTAATCTAATCCTTTCAGCTTCACTAGATTTAACATGAAATATTAATAATAAAAACAATGCACAAACTTACTATTTGTTAGATGTCCACTTTGTCCTTTGGTTTTGAGTCAATGGGAACAGTAACCACTAGGAAATCTGGTAGGTAGAAATACAATAAAATAATAAATATGAATATGCTGAAAAGAAACTCTAGCTTTTCTGCAAGTTCTTTTTCTCATAATATTCCACAGGCAAGGTAAAAAAGTAAAGTTGAAAAAATATATATATATTTAAACATAGTCCAGCAGTCTTCAAGGATCCATGACTCCCAAACTTTAAAACAGTTAAAGACTCAAAATGTTGAGACGCCACGAATAGAACAAAAATCCAAGTTCAATATCACTAGTTACACAGTGTATGTCAATAATGAAGACTGAATCTCCAAAATAATGATTAATGTTTTTCCCTCTCTCTCTTTTTTTCCCTTTCCATTCACATTTTTCTTCCTATAAAATGCACATAGGTTTGTTCTTCCTTGTACCCTGACTCAGGCCTGGCTTTGAAATGCATTTCAATCTCTCAACACAGACTGCTTTCACTGCATTTAGAGTCCCACCAAGGCCCAGCTTTAAAAGCTACTGATTCTTTTTTTCTGTAGCCTTCCTCACAAAAGAAGGGTATTTTGTAAA
This sequence comes from Mauremys mutica, assembly GCF_020497125.1. NCBI lineage: Eukaryota > Metazoa > Chordata > Testudines > Geoemydidae > Mauremys > Mauremys mutica. Next base: position 95,034,974 of record NC_059080.1, on the reverse strand, counting down.
TTACCAGCTCGTTCAGATCAACAAAAGGTACTTTCATAGAAAGCCCCATTTGATTTTGCTCAAATTTGATTACAAGGATGGAGAAAAGGAAAGGAAGTCAAAAAGAAAAACCCCAGATGGCTTTTTCATTCATCTCAGTGAATGAGCTTTATCTGTGCCTTTTGAAACTGTAGCAGTGGAAAAGCATTTCTGTTGGCTTAAAAAACTTGACAAAAATTATTGGTTTGCCATTTCTCATGTAACTGCCATTGGGAACTGGATGAAAAGACTTTTTCATGGGATCGCCTGCCTGGATCAAAATAATGGAGATTAGGTATTTCATTATAAATTACAGTGGGAGATAGAGCAGGCTGTCATATTAATAGCAACCTGCTCATGGCCTTCAATGGTAGCTATTCTCCTAGACAAAGGACCAAGGGGGTTGTCTATTGAACTTGTACTTTAGGCCTGATCAATTTTCTATCATCAAGGCAAAAGGTGAGGTGACTAACAAAAGAATTCACACATGAGTGACCTCATAAGCCTAGAGATAAAACAGCTTAAAGAAACAAAACATCCTGAAATTATGGGTGATAAACTGTATAAAGGAAAAAGACGAGAGAGAAAGAGAAAAGGGGAGAAAAAAAGAGCACTGGTCTATAATTCTCTTTTCCCTTCTTGGGCGAATGGACACATTAAAAGCTACTTGTTTTCAGCTGTAGATAATTGTAGCGTTTGCCTTACAATGTTCTGCCTTAAATCCTTCCATGTACTTCTTCTCCGACAAGGTTCCAGTAATTTCATTCCCGAGTAACCACGCTAACGCAGGACTTTTAATAGCCACACACACACACAAAGGATCAACACCACCACAAGCAGAAAGATGCCATGTAATAGGCATTCAATATGTAATCAAACTACAGGGACTGCCATCATCTGCCCTGAGCTGGTACATTTTCTATACGAAAGCTCACTAATTAAGAAGAAATTGGACAACTAAGTTATGTGGCAGGAGCATCCCTCCTAGAGACAGGAGGCCTTGACACATTTCTTTCAGCTGAGTTAATTTGTTATTTTATGCACTGTGCAAAACAACATGTGAAGTACACATGTTATAGACAGATGCCTTCACAAGTATATTCTCCTCACATCTTCCTAAGCCTAAGAGGGAGTGATGATCACTTTAGAACAGTGGCATTCGACTTTCAAAAAAAGAAAGAATCACTGTGTCATCAATTGGAGATAAAAAGAGTGAAATCCTGGGCCACTGACAGCAAACGACAAAACTCTCATTGATTTGAAGGGGGCCAGGATTTCATCCACAGAACCACACAAGTATAACCTTGATTATGTGAAACTCCCTGTTATCCAAAAGACAGTCATGACTCCTGATATCTCCTAAATATGTTGAAAATTCCCTCAATTTACTGACTTGTTCAGTATCTTTTCCCAATTTGGACAATTGAAGCTGGATTGTCCTTGGAATGCACAAATGCGTGTATTATGTTTATAATAAATAGCTGATGCATTTATCAAAGCAGCTTGCAATTTGAACAGTTTTACCTTGCATTAGACAGCATGAGCACAAATACAAAGGTAACACAGAAGACTGTTTTACCTGTAGATAGAGGAAGGATGGTATATTGATCAGGGCAGTAGCCTGAGACCTGGATTTAATCCCTGCTCTGCCACAAACATACTGAGTGACCCTGGACAAGTCACTTAGCATCTCTTTGCTTCAGTTTCCCATTTGTGTAATAGAAATAATAGCACTGCTCCTCCTCACAAGGGTTTTGTGAGGATAAATATATTAAAGATTATCAAGCAATCAAAAATTATAGTGATGAGAGCCATATAAGTACCATAGACAGATAGACATTTTGCTAGAGCCAACTGCCATATCAAGATCAGTGCTTCACGTAATACTTTAGGCCACACCTTCACTACAAAAAAAAAGTGTTGTTTTCTTGTATGTTTTTTTTAATAGCAGGATAACTAATGTGTTATCTATGCCACTATAAAATCCTAATAGAGAGAAATCACCTGTAATTTTACTATAGTGAGATAGATGAACCATGGGCTGGGGTATATGGTAACCTTGCCTAACTACCTCGCAGTAAAACTACAGGTATCTTGTCTCCACTAGGATTTTACAGCAGAATAGCCATCACATTTTATTAATCCCATTGTAAAAAAACCCACTCTTTTTGGCAGTGAAGCCAAAGCCGAACACTGTAACAAAGCCACATGAGAGGCTAGCAAGGGCCACTTGTGGCTGTCAAGACAAGCATTAAGTATCACGACTGTAGTGCACACACTTCTGGGCGATTTAAATAGATGAGCAACTGATTACCATTTCAAATCAAGGGAAGCTTTCGTAGCAATTTTATAATTCCCCTATCAAGTGAGATGCAAATGAAACATTAATGTGCTACCAATGACTGCAAGATACTTACAATTTTACTAGAGCTGGTTGAAAAATGGACAGTATATTTCACATAGTCTGCGGGGACTATATATGCTCCCTCTGTAGCAGGCTACTGCCTCTTCTGAGCCATGCCAGGGCAGTAGTCAATTCCCCTTCCCATTAGTTCATAATGAACAATTCAACTAATTTCACCTGTTTTGTTTTATGAAATCGCAGGTCATGGTTTTATTTTCAAATGTGCCATTTAAATTTATTCACCAAATAATTTTTGCAAATAGTTCTTAGTGTATAGCTTCTGCATGCACAGCCCATTGTGACTACTCAATATGTGACGCTCACGCTGTTTGATTGGACACACAGGTCACATGGAATGTCCTGTTCGCTGACTGAGCCCAGATTCGACAGTACATCCCTATTCATAGCACTGTTCTGAAACATGTGATTAAATAGTTTCCTGAATTGGGGCCTGGATGTAGAAAACATTTAGAATCTAGTTCCCCGGATAAAGCTTTGCAAGTATACATCTGGAACTTTGCTTTATGTGACTATTCTGCAACATTTGCTACTTCAGTGAACATTCTTGCCAGTAAATGAATGGAAAGCAAACACAAACGGGATATGAACACAGTCAAAGCTAACTAATTGAGAAAGACCAAAGGAGCATTCAGGGAATTTTCTCTCCCCATCAGCATTCACGCATCTCTAACAGAGAAGATCAATAGCCATAGGCTTAGAGGATATGAAGTGCAAAAGACAGCAGACCACTCACACTTTCCCAGCTAAATCTCAGATAAACATTGAATCATAGAATCATAGAAATGTAAAGCGGGAAGGGACCTCAGGAAGTCAGTAAGTCCAGCCGCCTGCACTGTGGAAGGACCAAGTCAGCCTAGACCATCCCTGACAGCTTCCACTGGTGGGGACGCCACGACCTCCTTTGGAAGCCTATTCCAGAGTTTTGCTACCCTAAAGTTAGAATTTTTCTCTTAATATCTAACCTAAATCTCCCTTGCTGCAAATTAAGGTTATTACTTCTTGTCCTACCTTCTGTGCACATGCAGAACAGTTGATCACCATCCTCTTTATAGCAGCCCTTAGTACATTGGAAGACTTTTATCTGGTCCCTCCTCAGTCTTCTTTTCTCAAGACTAAACATGCCTTTTTTTAACCTTTCCTCAGAGGTCAGGTTGTCTAAACCTTTTATCATTTTTGTTGCTCTCCTCTGGACTCTTTCCAATTTGTGCACATCTTTCCTAAAGTGTGGTGCCCAGAATTGGACACACTCCTCCAGCTAAGGCTTCACCAGAGCTGAGTAGAGTGGGACAATGTTGTTGTGTTGTTTGATTTTTCCTTCCTGTGAAGTACTTTGCATTTGTCTTTATTTAATTTTATCTCGTTGAATTCAGACAAATTCTCCAATTTGTCAAGGTCATTTTTGAATTTTAAACCTGGCCTCCAAAGTGCTCGCAACCTCTCCCAGCTACCAGACCGACCCCTGCAGAACCCCACTAGATACGTCCTCCTACTTTGACAGCAAACTATTGATAACTACTCTTTGAGTATGGTCTTTCAACTAGTTATGCATCCACCTTTAATCTAGACCCATTTCCCTAGTTTGCTCATAGAATGTCATGGAGAACTGTGTCAAAAGCCTTACTAAAAATCAAGCTATATCACATCTACTGTTTCCCTCTTATCCGCTAAGGTCAGAGGTTCTCAGCCTTTTTCTTTCTGAGCCCTGCAACGTGCTGTAAAAGCTCCATGATCCACCTGTGCCACCACAACCGTTTTTCTGCATATCTGATAGATTAAAAGCTGTTAAATCGGGGTTGGGCAAACTACGGCCCGCAGGCCAGATCCGGCCCCTCAGGGCTTTGGATCCGGCCCGAGGGATTGCCCCCTGTGGCGCTGCGGGCCCCGCACTGCTCTCAGAAGCGGCAAGGACCACGTCCCTGAGGCCCCGGGGTGGAGGGGCAGAGGGCTCCATGCGTTGCCCTTGCCTCCAGGCACTGCCCCGCCCCCAGCTCCCATCGGCTGGGAATGGAGAACCACGGCCAATGGGAGCTTTGGGGGAGGTACCTGGAGGCACAGCAAGGGCAGCACACACTGAGCCCTCCGCCCCACCCTCCCCCAGGGGCCGCAGCACTTCCTGGAGTGGTGTGGCATAGGGCAGGGCAGTCGGGCAGGGAGCCTGCCCTGGCCCCGGAGTGTGCTGCTGCCACCACGGAGCCGGGCCAGAGCCCAAACCCCGCCTGCACCCCGCCCCCCAACTCCCTGCCCTAAGCCCCCTGCCTGCACCTCACACCCCTCCTTCACCCCATCTCCCTTCCCTGAGCCCCCTTGTACACCCCGCACCCCTTCTGCACCCCAACCCCCTGCCACACCCTGCACCCCAACCCCCTGCCCTAAACCCCCTCCTGCACTCTGCACCCCTCATGCACCCCAACTCCCTGCCCTGAGCCCCCTCATACACCTCTCACCCCTCCTCTGCCCCAATCCCTTGCCCTGAGCCCCTTCCTGCATACCACACCCCCTCCCACACCCCGCACTCCCTCCCACACCCCAACCCCCTGCCCCAACCCTGCATACAATTTCCCCACCCAGATGCGGCCCTCAGCCCAAACAGTTTGCCCACCGCTGAGTTAAACACACGCACAAATATATAATATAAAAAGGATAATATAGGTACAAAAATAAAAAAACTGAATATTATATGTTAAAATATGACTATGCCTGAGTCCCACCACCTGGAGTTGAAGCCGAAGCCTGAGCCCCACCACACAGGGCCACCTGTGGCGTGGGGCCCTAGGCAATTGCCCTGCTTGCTTCCTCCTAACTCCAGCCCTGCTGAAGCCACTAGGTTTCAGCCTATCATTCAGGAAAATTAATTCACTGTCTGGTTAAAAAAATTACCCCCAATGTGTCCAAATAGCACGAAGTGACTGGCTTCTTTTTTGAATGCTCTCTGGTTTATTTTGGGGGACCCTCTGAAACCTGCTTGCAGGTTGACCTAGTGCTGCGGTTCTCAGTAATCCTATCAAAGAAGGAAATTAAGTTGGTTTGGCATAATTTGTTTCTGACAAATCCAGGCGGACTATTCCTTATAGCTAAGGCTGTCAAGCGATTTTAAAAATTCATCGCGGTTAATCGCGCAATTAAAAAAAATTAATTGTGATTAAAATCGCACTGTTAAACAATAATAGAGTACCATTTATATAAATATTTTTGGATGTTTTCCACATTTTCAAATATATTGATTTCAATTACAACACAGAATACAAAGTGTACAGTGCTCACTTTATATTTATTTTTATTATAAATATTTCACTGTAAAAATAAAAGAAATAGTATTTTTTCAATTCACTTAATAGTACTGTACAAGTACTGTAGTGGAATCTCTATCATGAAAGTTGAACTTACAAATGTAGAGTTATGTACAAAAATAACTGCATTCAAAAACAAAACAATGTAAAACTTTATTTATGTTTTCCAGAGAACATGGGCCCATGCTGATGATGGGTTCTGCTCGATAACGATCCAAAGCAGAGCAGACAGACGCATGTTTAATTTTCATTATCTGAGTCAAATGCCAAAAGCGGAAGGTTGATTTTCTTTTTTGGTGGTTCGGGTTCTGTATTTCCTCATCAGAGTGTCACTCTTTTAAGATTTCTGGAAGCATGCTCCACACCTCGTCCCTCTCAGATTTTGGAAGGCACTTCAGCTTCTTAAACCTTGGGTCGAGTGCTGTAGCTATGTTTAGAAATCTTACATTGGTACCTTCTTTGCGTTTTGTCAAATCTGCAGTGAAAGTGTTCTTAAAATGAACAATGTGCTGGGTCATCATCCGAAACTGCTATAACATGAAATATATGGCAGAATGCGGGTAAAACACAGAGCAGGAGACATAAATGCTCCCCCAAGGAGTTCAGTTACAAATTGAATTAATGCATTATTTTTTAACGAGTGTCATCAGCATGGAAGCATGTCCTCTGGAATGGTGGCTAAAGCATGAAGGGGCATATGAATGTTTAGCACGTAAATACCTCGCAATGCCGGCTAAAAAGTGCCATGTAAACGTCTGTTCTCACTTTCAGGTGACATTGTAAATAAGAAGCAGGCAGCATTATCTCCTGTAAATGTAAACAAACTTGTTTCTCTTAGCGATTGGATGCACAAGAAGTAGGACTGAATGGACTTGTAGGCTCTGAAGTTTTACACTGATTTTTGAGTGCAGTTATGTAACAAAACAAAAAAGCTACATTTGTAAGTTGCACTTTCACGATAAAGAGATTGCACTATGGTATTTGTATGAAGTGAATTAAAAATACTATTTCTTTTATCATTTTTACAGAACAAATATTTGTAATGAAAATAATATAAAGTGAGCAGTGTACAATTTTTATTCTGTGTTGTAATTGAAATCAATATTTGAAAATGTAGAAAAACATCCAAAATGTTTAATAAATTTCACTTGGTATTCTATTGTTTAACAGTGCAATTAAACCCACGATTAATCTAATTTTTTAGTTAATTGCGAGAGTTAACTGCGATTAATCAACAGCCCTACTTATAACTAAGGCTACAATTTAGTCAAGGATATTTTTTGTAAAGGTCATGGACAGGTCATGGGTAATAAAAATTCACAATCCATGACCAGTCCATGACCTTTACTAAAAATACCCATGACTAAATCTTGGACCCTGGGGGGGCCGCTGCAGGGGGTGCCAAGCAGCAGCTGCTCCGGACACCTGAGGGACTGCTGCTCTGGCGGTCCCCAGGGCTAGCCACTGCTTGGGCAGGCCCTGGAGCCAGCTGCACTGGCTGCTGCTCAGGCAGTCCCTGGGGCCAGTTTCCTGGGGCCACCCGAGCAGCAGCTGGTGCAGCTGGCCCCGGAGCTGCTCCAGCAGGGGCTGGTGTGGCTGTTCCTGGGGCTGCCCGAGCAGCTGGCCCAGGAGCCAGCTACACTGGACGCTGCACAAGTCACAGAGGTCTCGGAAAGTCACGGAATATGTGACTTCTGTGACCCCCGTGACAGACACAGGGTCCTATTTAAACCCTATTGTCCTCCTGGTGGTTCCAAATTGATTGTTTAATAATTTTCTTCAGTATCTTTTCAGGTACTGAAGCTAGGCTGACTGGTCTATTATTCCTTGGGTCCTCCTTAGTCCCCTTTTTAAAGATAGGTGGTGTTATGTTTACCCTTCTCCAGTCTTCTAGGACCTCTCCTGTCCTCCAGGAGTTCTCAAAGATAATTGCTAACAGCTCCGAGATTGCTTCAGCTAGTTCCTTAAGTACCCTAGAATGAATTTCATCAGGCCCTGCTGACTTGAATGCATCTCACTTATCTAAATATTCTTTAACTTGTTCTTTCCCTGTTTTGGCTTGCATTCCTTCACCCGGATGAAAGATGCAAAGTATAATACCTATGCATTCAACAGTTGCTATGTAGCATTATTATTTAATCTTTTTTTGCAGTTGAATTCTTTACATTTTGAAAAGAGTATTTTATTGTCTCCTTGCCTTTGGGGTAGTAGCAGAAGATGTTCATTAACAGCTGTAATTGTACTAGGAAGGAAGAGAGGTAATAAGCGTAAACAGTGTGTCACGTATAATTAACATTTTAAATCACAGTATTTACTAAACTCCAGTGGTATTAATAGCCAGTTGAGGAACCATTGCTATGAGCTACAGGGGGCTGTGAACACAGAACGTGAATCTGCTTGTCCTGAGGTTTCTGATTGCCTAAAAGATAAGAGGAAAAAGAGTAATGGATGATAAATGATGTCAGGTACAGCAGAATAACTTCATATCATAAGATGCTGGGAAGTAGTTGACTGTTGGGTATCAAATACGCCTTACCCAAGGTCATGATGGTGTCTCATAACCTAGTAGCAAGGTGGAATGACTAGAATTAATGATGGAGAAACATCAAGAGGTTAGGACACTTGTTTTAAATAAACACATGGGAGTTCAGGTGCGTTTCAGAACTTGGTGTGTCTTCATAATTAGTACAGAAGTCTGCAAGGACAGCATTTCTGGTGGAACTTTGCCTTCGGTTCTTGAGTGGCACCAGGAAAAGCAAAAGAGCATGAAAATGTTTGTAGAACAAGTTCAGACTGGCTGTTATTTTATCCAAACCAGCTCCTTCATTCTATGTTTGAGGACATTTGGTTATGTCTTTATACTTATTTAGCTCTATAAATCCTCTCTAAGTGCTCACTAAATGCTCTGGGTGCCCATTCTACCCACTGCAAACACCTAGTACAAATAACACAATATAAAAGACTGTTCATCTCATAATGACAGATAAATACTCACCAGCAAATATACAAAACACACCAAATTTCTCCAGCCCTCAGCCCATGTCTCCCCAACAGCCTCGGGGAAAAGATGGGCTATTCAGCAGGTCTAGAAGGTTAATAAATCCAGTACCAAAAGGTGAGACCAAATTACCCTTTCCAGAGAATGCTCTGGCAGCAGCTCCGTCCCATTTATAATAACAGAGCTCCAGCTCAACTGGTTCTGTTCATCTCAGCTGTGGACAATGGAGAGGTAACCAGGTCCCAAACCATTTAGGGCTTTATAAGTTAAAACCTTTAAATTCACCTGGAAATGTGCTGGCAGATAACACAGATCTTTGAGCGTAACTTGCTCTTGGCATATAAATCTACTTTTTAAGGAGGAGGAGGAACATTCTACACTGGGTTCTGTTTCCAAGGGGTCTCAGTGCATAGTCCCATACAGAGTACAATGCAACACGGACACTTGTTGCAAGTTCCTTGCATCTGAGAAGCAATATTTGACTCTTCTCACCAGGCACTGATGGAGAGGGTGCTATTGGCTACAGCTGCTAGCAGGGCATTCAGGATCTCACAGCACATCTCAACTGCACATCTAAATGGTCATATTCTCTGCATCAGGGTACAAATATAGGTTCCTCTAATTTTTCCAGCTGTCTCTCCCAATGCAACTACATCATCAAGCCACTTTTATCTGGAAGAAGCGATGGTCAGCCAGCCCTCTTCCAAGCCCCAAGGTCATATAGATTGCATGGCCCATCTTTTCCCCTAAGAAGGCCTTAACACTCACGCTGAAACCTCTTGACACCACGCTGGTAGCATAAGGGCACCTTAAAGTGGATATAACTAATTTCCATGCATTTTAAAGCACCTTTTCCTCCATCAGATCGGTGCAAAAGGACATTAGTGTAACAGAGAATCAGGGTCTGGGTTATTTGTTCCACTGCTCTGGCCAGATCAAATGTGATGGAGATGTAGAACAAGATGCCATCAGCATACTAAACTTGTTGGAGTCCATGTCGCTTCAGTAACCCTCCCCCAGCAGCCAGATATACACATAGAATAGGAGGGATAGCAAAATAGCCTGATGAGGTACCCCAAATAAGAGACTCCTCAGGGCAGAGGATCAGTTGTCTGCTACAATCCTCCAAGTTCTCTCAGAAAAATAAGAATGAGGTCACTCCAGAGAAACTGTGTCCATCTCTGCCTTGGTCCACAAGTAATACAATAATATATAGTGATAAAGATAATCAATGGTATCAGAAGCTGATGACATCTAAAAGAATCAACACAGACATTTTATTTTCATCCATTACTAGGAGATCATCAGTTAATGTAATCAGGACAGTTTCTAAACCATTTCCAAGCCTATAACCTGCTTGGCCAGGGTCAAGGTATTCAGAGTTTTCTAAACACAGCTTTCTCAATGGTCAACCAGACTGTCCATGTCAAGTGTTGGTTTCTTGAACACTGACCTCACAATAGCTTCTTTCAGAACCACTGGCATCCTGCCCCTCTCTGTGCTTCCCAGCTGGCTTTCAACACCCGGAAAGGACAAGGATCCAGCTTGCAGGTGTCACAAAGCTGGCCCAGCAACACCAAGATCACAGAGAGCAATACTGCCTGGAACTGCAAGAGAGAAGACTCAGCAGGAGTCTTCTTGAGAAACTGTTCTGTTTCCATGCCAGTAGACAACTCAGTCCAAATCCAAGCAATTTTATCTCGGAAGTAACATGAAAATTCTAGCAAGGACAGTCAGCACAGGAAAGTGTCTGGGTCACACAGATATCAATAATGAGACCAAATAATTTTTTACTCAGTCGTAAAGTCTTCAGTCTTAGAAGTCCAACAGTCAGCTGCTCTAGTGAGCAACAATATCCAAAGTGCGGGTATTTCTTTAGGGAACAGTAAAGATTTAATTTCCTTATTTACACCTCACAGGGGTGTTGTGAGGATAAGTACATTAACATTTGTGAAGCACTTTGAGATCTACCGATGAAAATTATTACATAAGAGTTAGGTTAGCGATGAGTTAAATTTATACTGCAAAACCTGGTAGCATACTTGCACAAATTATGGAGAAGCAATACGAATACATTAAACATAGTATATTTAGTATAAACAGGGATAGGTCATAAAAAGTGAGCCTAACATTACCATAGCAGTGATAAAATATAAAGTTATCTCTGGAAATATAAAGGGAAATCACTTAAACCCACTAATGAAATGAGACAAAACACGATGATTCTTTAACATGCACACACACTACACAATAGTTTAGCGCAAAAAGTGAACATAACTTAAATTGAAACTAATTTACCTGCAATCTGGCCACAATGCCAGAGTAACATTTAAATTACATATAACGATAAAGAGAATTTAGGAAAATACATAAGCAATATAAAATAGTAAATTACCTTTTTTTTTAAAAGTTCATAAAACAAAGAAAAATACAATTCTATCACACAACTGAAAAAAAGATTTCAGCAGAACAACATCTAAGACAGCATTTCTCAAACTTTAGAAATCTGAGTTCCTTTTCAAGAAAATGAAACCAAATGCACCCCGTTTCCATTTCACCCTCCCCACTTGCAACAACAACACATGTTGTCAAAGGCCTGCCCATATTAATCCATGCACAACCCTACCCTACCCTTCCTTCCTTCCACCGAGAGTTCTTTGCACAGCACAGAGTCCCTGCCCCTCTTTAGAAATGCTGATCTCTGACATGAACTTCAGGTCTCAGGCAAACACCCAGAAATATGAATAGGAGATTGCCTACATAAGAACTATGGCATCAGGGCCACGAGTGACAAACATTACTATAATCTTGACAATAATCCAGAGCACATATTCCAGTAGAGAAGACATAATGCACTGTAATGTTCATACTGCCAATGCCTCTTAATACCAAATAAATTAACAATTCTTAAAAATCAATACATACATAACCTCTGGTCGTACCAACATTTAAGAATACCAGGGTACCACGTTGTTGACTTCGCCGGACTTCTATGTTTCAGCTACAGCAAGTGATTGCTACATTCTGACAACTCCAGCCCTAAATTACCATGACAACATGAACATATAATTATATACATGGACTGGAAGCGAAACTAATGAAAGAGAAGTACAAAGCATCTGAGAGGATTTTTTTTTTAATTTTGTGATGCAAGGAAAACTAATAGAACTGAATAGATTTTTTTTAAATCATATTTTCACAAAAGAACATCATGATTATTAAATCAGGGAATTAAATGGATTTTAATGTAACAAACATTAAGACCATTCCAATCTTTCAGCCCATTTGTTTTCTCACATTTTTCAATAGCAAAAAATTCAAAAAGATAGAAATAAAGCTATTTTAAGTATTGTGTTGTGCAATTACAAGTATTTGGCAGAGATCATTTTATGGTTTTTTATTAGATATGTACCTGAGTTTAGCAGATCTTATTCTGAACTGAATTTTAGCAACATACCTAACATACAAAAATCAAAATAAACTTTGTGGTTCGTACATTTAAAATAAATTCCTGCGAAGACTTTTTACATAAACACATTAAATTCAACTCCGGACAAGTGTTTTTTTAAATATTTTTTTCAGGTCAATGTAGCACTGGTGAAATGTGCCATATAAAGCCCTCTCTTATCAAGGTTGTTTAACTACAGAATATATGCAGCACAGTCAGCTACAGTACAGAGTTTCCCCCACGGCTTCCTGCTCCCAGTAAAATACATCAACACCTTGGATGGATCAGCTGTAGGGATCATTCGTCAAACTCATTCAATCCTGGTTTTTCTGATGCAAATACCAACAAAACTTTCAATCAGTGATGGTGGTGGTAGTTTTGGAGATGAAGACATATCCATTAGGGAACAGAGTGAAAGCACTCAACTCAATTCACACAGGCCACTGAAGAGCCACGAGATGGTAAATTTTTTGATATTACCAAATTGGGCTGGATCTGAACTTATGAGCCATCACCACCATTCTGAGCCATCTAGTCCCTCAAACAGTGTACTTACATTTTCCCTTAAGTGATACTGACATGTTTGATGGAATAAATGGATTTTGCAGATGATTAAATGCAACTGAAAATGAGTTTAGAAGGTCAGGTGTCCAGCTCATGGAAGGTGGTGTGGGTTGATCATGAGTCATCTCCTATAACCAGAAAATCTACCCTCCCCTCTTACATACCCTTCCTGGCCTTGTCAGCACTCAAGAGACAGCCTGTGTTCTAAGGGTTGACAAGACCAGTGGCTTCTCATCAGTAAGATGTTGCTGGGCAGTACACCCATGTGTCAGAGAATCTTTGCAGATCATGCACCTTGTTCAGACAATGCACTCAGATCCAACAGAGGTGGTGATAAGAGTATTGTCCTGGTTGACTTTGTGGAACAGCATTAATGTTAGTGACCCAACCGAGCTATTACTTTCCTCATTTGTCCGATGAATATAATGATGGTTGAATCTCACCCTTTTGAATGCCATTCAGAAGCGTGCAAATCACAGAAGGGGAGAGAACCACACCATATATATGCATGCTGTGGGGTGGTTTCCAGAAACAGACACTAAACCTCACTGACTCGTACCTGCCTGTGGTTTCTTTTCACTATGATACTAGCTAGAAAACATACTATAATATACACACCAAACCAAAAATTCTTTCTAAAAAAGCCAGCCCAGGTCCCTAGCTAAGTTGTTACCATATGACTGATATATGTCAGTAGTGTCTGTCTACTCTAGACCCAGATTTTCAAGAACAGGTGCCTAAAATTAGATACTAAGTCCATAGTTAGGCTTGATTTTCAGCCAGACTTTAGGCTTGACTTGATTTTCAGCACTGAAAATCAGGCCATTTATTTAAGTGCCTAAATACGAACTTAACTAAAAAGCTTAACTTTAGGCACCCACATTTGAAAGTCTTAGCCCTAATTCCTGGTGAACAGGTCTTCACAACACTAGAATGCTCAGAGAGACACGGTGGGTGAGGTAATATCTTGTATTGGTCCAATGAAATAGATTGCCTTGCCCACCTTTACTCTCTAATACCCTGGGACCAACCTGGCTACAACAACACTGCAAATCACAAAATTGAAATGGTTAGTGGGCTCAGCAGAGATGCCAAGGACTGAGTGGGCACAGAAGCTGCAACCCTCACCTCTAGGAAATGACCCTTCATGGCAGAATTCATGCACAAGCATTGTAGAGGAACCTTGCAGTTCTGCTGCCATATTGCAGCTGTTCAGTGAAGAGAAGACTTCTGCCTCCAGATCCGACAAGTCAATAACAGTCACTGCACTATCATATGGAAAATAACAGAGGATCACCTTTTTACTTAACACCAACTAAACATTACAACATTCCAGGGTGTCTGATAAACTCTCACCATGATCTCTCTGCTAAACATTACAGTTGCAAAGTTAAAATACTGTCATGACTGAAAGCAAAGGGATAGCAACATTCAGAGAAGCATGGAGGGTTTGGGGGGAGAAAAGATGGGTGAAATCCTGGCTCCATTGAAGTCAATGATAAAATTTCCGTTTATTTTAGTGGAGCCAGGATTTCACCCAAATATGTTTTCTAAGAAAAATCTGAAAACCCAGACAATGAGCTGGAGAAGGAAAGAGGATGGATGTTCCAGACAGCACAAGCTGCAGAGAACTTAAAACAGAAGAAAATCTAGCACCGAACTGGTGGTACACCTGGAACATGTATGCTATGTAAGCCAGGCTAGGCCTCCAGACTGATGTAAAATATTAGTCAACACTGCGTTTGTAATGAGTTCTTTAGTCCTGGACCTCCAGTAAAGGCTTCCCACCCAGGTGGCTTTCTCCCTGAAAGGTTCATGAGGGCACTGGTGGTTCTAACACAGCCATCCTTAAAAAAGATCTTATGAAAGTTCCTTAATATGGAATTGTTCAGCCTGCAAAATGTATAAAATCCAGCGGCTTCACCATCAGAAAAGGGGGTCTTTGAACATGTATTAATATATACAAGGAGTAATTAGAAATAATGCCATGGCATAATAAGAAATTATACTCTGCTTCATGCATTAGCCTGAAAAGTAGCGGTTTCTGTTCTAATTCTAATATCACTCCTTTAATGCAATTGCGATCATGCCACATTCCCCTCATTTTGGCTAGACTAGAGGCTTGGCTAGAACAGTGGTCCTCAACCAGGGGTACACCTGGGGTATGCAGAAGTCTTCCAGGGGGTACTCAACTCATCTAGATCAGTGTTTCTCAAGCTGGAGTTGCAGCTCCCAGGGTGTGTGTATTGTGGGACAGATTTAGGGGGGTCACAAGTGCAGGGCTGGCAAGTGGGGGTGGCAAGCAGGGCAATTCCCCAGGGCCCCACACCACAAGGGGCTCTATGAAACTAAGTTTCATTCTTCAGGCTTCAGCCCCACTCCCTGGGGTTCCAGCTTCAGACAAGGCTCGTAAGTGAAAAACAGGCTCAACTATCATACTGAAATGTAAGTACAATGTTTATATTCCAGTCGATTTATTTTATAATTATATGGTAAAAAGGAGAAGGTCAGCAATTTTTCAGTATTTTTATGTCTGATTTTAAGCAAGTCGTTTTTAAGTGAGGTGAAACTTGGGGTACACAAGACAAATCAGACTCCTGAAGGGGGTACAGTCGTCTGGAAAGGCTGAGAAACACTGGGCGAGACAAAACCGTGAAAGAGGAAATCAGGTGGCTGGAGGTTTGACAAAAGCAAAAGAGACAGTGGCAAGGAAGGTTATATTTTCAAAATGTGAGAGCAAGATTGGCTGCTGTTCAAAGAGAAGGCACTGAGACATCACTCAAACATCTAAAACAAAAAATAGGCATTCTAAACACAGCAGTATAGCTGGAAAATCTTTGATGGCATTAGACAGATCCATAATAGTGGGTAACTAAATTCCAGCATTAGGGAAATTGCCTCTGTCATGGATAAGTCTGGGAGAGCCAGGCTGTATTTTTACTCATTTTAAATGGAGCTGTGGCTTTTGAACATAGCTAAATATGTGAAGAGTATCTGGATAAATGAATGCTTAGCTTTCACAGCTCAATTAAAATCAGCTAACACAGCAATATCCAGCTTGAGGTCTCTCTGGGTGTTACAGCTGTAAGATAATATTTTTAGAAGACATTTTTAATTGCTAGCACCTCCACTTAAAAAGCTGTTTAAATTATTCCAGCAAATAAAAGTCTTCCTAGAAAGGGTATCTGAATCCATTAAAATTTTGAACCAAAAAGATAATGATGCAATGGACCACCATATATGCCATCTGGCCTCCTTTAGAAACAGGGAGTCAAATTTAGAAGGGATGAATAAGGCCATTTAAGTTAGACCTCCTTTCACTAACTTAGATTCTTGCTGTATCTAACTCCAAAGCAGTAGAACTTGCATACCAAGGAACCAGAAGAAGGTGTGAGAAAGTATGTGCTAGAGTAAAGTGTTCAGTTCCTTGACATGTACGTTACACCAACTCAAGGTATGTCTACATTGCAAGCGAAGGTGTGATTGTAGCACAATTAGGCATACACACATGCTAGCATAGGTTACAACAGTAGTGCAGATGTCGCATACAGGCTTCAGCACAGGCTAGCAACCTGAGTTCATAACCAGGCTACCCTGGTTTACAGATTGTATTCTGGTTACTAGCCTGTGTTGCCACATCTGCCCTACTACTGTTACCTATGCTAGATAGATCAAAGCTAGCCTGGGTGTGCCTACCAGTGCTACAATCACACCTTCATTTGCAATGTAGACATACCCTCAGTCTCCCATGCACAGCAGTAGAGTGGATACACATACAGTAGTCTCACTTTGTGTAAGGGGAATCGAACATATACCTCCCTTCTGAATTTGACCCAGGGACATCAAAATCTTGGCAAGGACATTTACAGGGTAAACTAGAATCAGTAATGCTGGTTTTAGTCTTATACTGAAGCCTGCAAGCAAAGAGTTTATACTTGTTTTAGCACGTGAGAAGTTGAGTGAGATTAACTGGCTAGAGCAGATGATGATTGTGATCAGCGTAAGAGGGGAAGGATTATTGACTGGGTATTTTATGCTTTTAATTGTTCTCCCCCTGTTCAGCTGTTCTTCTACAGGTTAAAGGAATTATTTTCATGGTGCAACACATTAATCAATAGCCTTTTATGTCCACAGTCCTGAATTCAGATCTTGATATGTGCTTTAAGTGAAAAGGAGCTCAGTTGATTTTTCCCTCTATAACAATGTTTTCCACATCACAAGACCACCATATATTAATTTTCCTCAATGGAGCAAACTTGGTAGTCCCTGCTTAAGACAGCCCCAGGACTGGAGTAGGAGGAATGATGCAGCTTTGCTCAGCTTTGCTAATTGCTCAGGAGTATGTGCAAGCTTGCACACTGCCTGCCCAAATTCTCACAAATTCAGGAGCAAAACTCTCTCTCTCTCTTTTCCCCCCAGGTGGCTGAGTTATACGGAACACAAAACAGAGTATTCTCAGATTTTTCAGCAGTGCATAATGTAGCACTTTATGGAGGACAACAGCCAAAGAGAAGACACACTGTACAGGAAGCAAGAGGGGGGCTAATCTTGAAATACACTTCTATATACTGAAGAAGATATGTTAATGAATGAAATAATTGGGAGATGATCCCAAAGTCTGAAGAGTCTGGACTGAATAATACAGAGTACAGGAAAGAAAAGAAAGTACTTTCACCAATGAAGGATGGAAAACAATAATAGGAAATATGTCAAAATGGATACTCTGTTCTGAGGATAACATACATGCAGCAGAAGATGGAAAAGAGTAGTATTACACAGTATATACATCGTCCACCCATTCCCACAGGGAAGGTTCAAAAACTGTGCATAGAGTGAGGCAGGTGGACAGAGGTATCCACTGCATTGCATTGTTGATGGGGGGGGGGCGGAATATAGTTTTAGAAGATTACCCGAGCTATAACAGGATTCCCTAGCATGACTGGCTCTATAGCCCTGTTGTCCCACTCACACTAAAATCCAAAACAGTGTCAGTATGTGACTACGTACACCACACAGGCCCTGAAGGCATTAATGTGGGCCTCAGCAGCCAATTAACATACCTGGCAGCACCTGCAAGAGAGGGAAAGCCAGGCTTAATTAATGATGAAGCCCAGCTGGGGCAGGGCAGGATGATGATGATAAAGCCAGGAAGTTGTTAGCAGAAAGGGGCTCCAGGGAGAGATTCTGCAGTCTGTTTTGGGACTGTCACCTGATGTGCTGAAATTACCTCTAAGCCCATTTTCCCTGCCAGCTTGGGACTTCCAGAACCCTGTCTTGTTGAGCCAGACACACTAGCCTGCTGCAAAACAGACCCAGGGTCTGGTCCACACCCCCAAAGCTGCAGACTTAACTGAAAACAGCTCAGCAGGTTACCTATCCCCAGCACCCAGAAACCCAGTTCCCATGGGATCCAAACCCCAAATAAATCTGTTTTACTCTGTATAAAGTGTATACAGGGTAAATTCATAAATTGTCTGCCCTCTATAACACTGATAGAGAGAGAGATACACAGCTGTTTGCTCCCCCAGGTATTAATCACTTATTCTGGGTTTATTAATAAACAAACATAATTTTATTAAGTATAAAAAGTAGGTTTCAAGTAATAACAGACAGAATAAAGTAAGTAACCATGCAAAATAAAGCAAAAATGTGCAAGTCTAAGCTTTATATATTAAAAAACTGATGACAGGTAATCTCACCTTCAGATATGTTCCAATAAGCTTCTTTCACAGACTAGACTCCTTCCTAGTCGGGGCCGAATCCTGTCCCCTGGTACAGTCCTTGTTAGTTCCAGCAGATATCCCTGGTGGTAAGCTGGGGTTTTCTCATGACAGAAGCCCCCTTTGTCCTGTTCCACCCCCTTTTATAGCTTTGGCATAAGGCAGGAATCTTTTGTCTCTCAGGGTCTTCACCCCTCCTTCTAAATGGAAAGTACCAGATTTAAGATGGTTTCCAGTATCATGTGACATGGTCACATGTCACTAAGACCCCAAGTCTCCATTCTTCCTGGGTTGGCCCACAGGTACACAGGAAGGCTTGCAGGTAAATAAACCATTTACAACCAATTGTCCTAGTCAATGGGAGCCATCAAGATTCTAAACCACCATTAATGGCCCACACTTTGCATAATTACAATAGCACCTCAGAGTTATACTTCATATTTCTAGCGTCAGATACAAGGATGATACATGCATACAAATAGGAGGAATATATTCCGTAGGTTATAACCTTTGTTATGATACCTTACAAGAGACCTTTTGCATGAAGCATATTCCAGTTACATCATATTCATACTCATAAGCATATTTCCATAAAACATATGGAGTGCAACGTCACAACAAGCATCCGGTAAAGAAAAGAGATCCAAAGGCCGAGAGGTCTGAGGCCCAGCCCAGAGTGAGCTACTCCTGTGAGCAAGTGGGGCATATGAACTGTGATATAAATTCTTGTTTGGGGGCAGAGCATTTGGGCATCCACTTTTGAAAATGTTGGCCCTAGTTAACTGAGTTAAAGAATTATAACTGAAAGGTGACATTCAGTATTACAAAATATTTACTTTCCACAGAGGACACTTACATTTCTCTTAAAACCCCCATTAGCTTCTACTGCTTATTTTTATCTTAAACTTGGCATTTAGAATAGTCCTCCCCCATTCTGATTCACCAGATCATCTCCCTGTCCTCTTTCAAGGCCTTCCTAAAATTCAGTTTGTTCACAGAGTGAGAATCAGTTAACAACATTAAAAAATATGCCAAGATATTCCCTCCCCTGGGTAGTCCATTGCATCCTGTATCCCTTTGCAGTAGGGTCTGTCTCATTATGTCTTCTGCAACTCCAAACACATTTTTGTGTTCAGTAAATAATAATGAAAACCTATGTGTGACTAAAAGAAGCAGATATGATTGAGTATACGTAAGATGTGCCTCTGTTAAGTAAAGCACTATTTTCACATACTCACTTTAACACAAGAATGGCCATACTGGGTCAGACCAAAGGTCCATCTAGCCCAGTATCCGGTCTTTTGATAGTAGCCAATGCCAGGTGCCCCAGAGGGAATGAACAGAACAGGTAATCATCTAGTGATCCATCCTGTCGCCCATTCCTAACTTCTGGAAAACAGAGGCTAGGGACACCATCCCTGCTCATCCTGCCTAATAGCCATTGATGGACCTATCCTCCATGAACTTATCTAGTTCTTTTTTTAATCCTGTTATAGTCTTGGCCATCACAACATCCTCTGGCAAAGAGTTCCACAGACTGTGCATTGTGTGAAAAAATACTTCCTTTTGTTTGTTTTAAAGCTGCTGCCTATTAATTTCATTTCACTTTTCTGGATCATAACTGCATTTGAGGAAAATATTTGATATCATTCTATTTTACATAGGTAGATTGCTGCGTTCTTTTATGAAACGAAGTTTGGTATATAATTGGCAACTGTTTATTTTTTTTCCCTTTACTGTTAATTCATAAACTAATATTCCTCCAAGATTCCTGACCTCAGTATTTCATCTTTCAAGGTACCATGTAGTGTGACCTATCTACACACAGCAACAAAATCATTTCTTACAAAAAGGGCAGTCACCGTAAGCTCCAAGCATTGCTTGGGACACACATTGCTAAGGTAACTCTTTTTTTTTTTTTAATAGTGATATTTATGGTGGAGTTTCAGCCATTGTTCAGGTCTAATTTCTGCCCTGATATAATATCATTTTTGAACAATTTTCATGTAAAAGTGAATTCAAAGGCTTTGGGGGCTTATATGGCACCTTGAAGACGTTTGTTTTATGTCTTGAACAGCAAATAATGAACATAACTGGCTTCCGGATCAATCATTTAAAACATTTCTGGATACCTGAGGCAAGTGCTTTTCTTATCCTTGCTTATAAGGCTTCAACTACTTCTGTTTTACTCTTAAGAAAAGTAAGCCTTTGATTTACAGTAGGTTCCCAAATCATAAAAGAGGCTTTCTCCCTGCATGAGAATTTCAAGGGTCAGGAATAGGCATTAGATCTAGTGACATTAGAGTGGCATTTGTAAAAGGCAGTTTTTTTCAATTACCTAAAATAAAACTTTCACAGAGGGTTTGGAAGTTGTATGTGCATTAGTAACCAAAGGCAAGGTGCCCCTGTCTACAACAAGGAGACTGACAGAAAATAAAATCTCTTGAATATCTCTGGGATGGCTTTTCCCCATTCTCTTCGGGCTACTTCAGTAAAGATGGTACTTGCTGTATTCTTGGAGCTCTTTCTCTCCTTTACATTCAGTTTTTCAATGTAAGCAGCAGCTTAGAAAAACAGCTCCCTTTGTAGCTTTGGAAAACTAGAAAGTAGGACCCATCTCAAAGATCTGCTGTAGGAATGTGTACTCTAACTTTATCAGCCACCTATTTTAGTCACCTAAGACGAGGAATATTTATCGTACCTAAAATAAACCCTTCCTACTCAGATAATTCTTTTATAACATTCTATTCAAAGGTTATTAAATGAAGGATTGCTTAGGGTTGCTCATCTGTTTAAGTGGCTGGTTCCTAAATGTTAAAGAAATAGTGAACATTTGTGTGGGGGAAGGGTAGTTAACTTCATTGGTAGACAACATAAAACAGCTATTCATCCTTAGGTAATGTACTTTGAGGAACAGGAGGAATTAATGGGAACAACAAAAAACTAGTATGATGTAATAGGTGCCAAAGAAAGGAATGCCTCAATGGCCCAATAAGAGTACAGTAAAGTGAAGGGAAATAACAAAGGGGAATGGGACTCTAGTAAAAGACTAGGGATCAAATGTTAACATGTCTCAACCCAGATTCCAGGCTTCCATGCCTACATTTTGGGCTCCTGTATTAGTTAAACATTTTTGGCAACTGCTTTTGCAAGCACAAAAACTCAGTTATGGATGTAACCACAAATTTTGCACTAGCAAATGGTTTTCATACCTACAGAGTGAGATTTTACTTGTGCAGAAACAAGTGCCTAGAAGTAATTGCACCAAAACTTGGGTGCAAATTTAGGTATGAAAGTTTGGAGGTTTGACAGGTGCAAATCTGACTATACTGGAAAAATATTAAAGTATTTTGGACACACGACTGAAAATTCTCACTCATGTAAATTGCATTTAATCACATTTAAGAAAACTTGCATGTATTGGGGTACTGTGGACCATTGGCATTGTACTAGTCATAAAACCTGGAGTTTATTCCAACCTCTGCCACTGCTTCAGTGCATAAACATCACCTACCTTCATTATACTTGAATTTCCTGAATTGATATAGAAATGGGGGTTTACACTTGCCCACCTTGTAAAATGCTCTGAGATATACAGGTGAAAAGCTCAATATGTACAAAAGGAATAGGGATCTATGTGGTACTTAACCAAAAGCACAAGCATAGACAACATCATATTTTCTAGGTCATTCAATCACTAAAAATAAACAGGCACATTTTTTCCTTCTGAAAGCCGAAATGTTTTGTCATATCCAATTCATGACAGCCTCTTTATTATAGAAAACCTTTTCACAGTACGACTGTCTTCAGGAGAACAATTAAAGAACTTCAGAATTCTCATGATTTTCTTTAAATGAGTTTGAGTGGCTGGGAAAGGGGCTGGACTGATAGTCCTGGAAAAGAGAAGTCCGATTTTTCTGAATTGGTGCAGCACAGGCACGAACAATGCAATCTCACTTCTTACACTCCTGGGTATGTAATTTATCCATGCCCTTGCGAGGTGATAAAAGTGGCAAGAAGATTCTTTCCTCGTGGCCAATTTAAACGTTAGCCTCTCTGCTGAGACAGCTGTCAAGAAAGGCAATTGTAGTGGCACAAGAATCAAATTGTGGACAGCTGTCCATTAGGAAGTAGACTGTGAGCTAGCTCCATCTCAGCACAGCCAACCACATAAAATTCTTACTAGACGTGGTCAGTCCTTCATTAAGTAACACCAGTATTGTCACTGATACCATTTTATATGGCCGAAGGCTTGCATTACTGGTCTTTGAAAGGATCAACAATGAAATCCTTTTGTAAAGCTGAAGCAAATATTAAGGAACCTATTAAAAGAAATTCCTGGCAATTTAAAATGTTATATATAAATATTGTCTGCACATGTGAAGTTTTCCACATGAACTTATGCCTCTGAGTCATTAGACTGAGGATGTTTTTTCCTTTACAAGGAGGTGGGCACTCTGCATTATGCCTGGAGAAAAATATCCCTTCATACATCAGCTGCTCAAGATGTTTTCCTTACAAAGTGTAACATACACTTATTCATTAAGAAAGAGAAAAATTAAACAAGATGAGACAGATGCACACAAGTTACATGCACATTTGTTCAACAGATTACTCTATTATTCAATAACAATGTTCAATTTTCGTCTCTGATAAAAACAGTACTAAAAATGTTAATAGAATCCACATACATCACAAACGAATTGCTTAAGAAAAAGTAGGTGAAGTGCAGCCTTAACATTATCATATCATGGTACATGTCCTCTAAATACTAAATGCTAACTATCCCTGCATATCTTCACTTCTCCTATTTCAATAGGCAGTAATATGAGGGAAGAGGGTGTGTACTCGAATATAGTGGTGATGGACATATAAATCCATGAATAAAATGGATGTAGATGGACAAAATGGAAAAGTCAGACTTGTTGAAATTCAGATCCTCAGCAGTTTGTTTTTCAGAGTACACACATTTTCTGTTTTGTGGGAGCAGAGACTCAAAATGGGGGCATGTGTGGAGAAAAACTACACAACTACTCAGATAACATTTAGTTTCACCTCCAGACATTTATGTTCTTAAGCTAACAGATAATGGGGTTCAAACCTCCTGAAAATATCATTTGTGTCAAATTTGCCATCTGCTGAGACTGCAGTGAAAGTCTCTGTCCCTTATCCAGCTGTAGGGTCTGACCAAAGTATGGTAGGAATCATGATACTATTGCAACCACCACCTTTAAACATTATTATTAACAGCACCTTTCTAGCGTAGTTCCCTTGAGTAGTGCGCAAAGAATCCCCCACTCTCCCTCCAATAGCCTTGTTAATAAAACCACGCTGTAGACTACATAGGAGGATTGCCTATAGATCTGGTTTATTAGCACAGTTCCTCACATGATGCAGGAAAACTGCTAGACACAAGTAAGCGTAAATATAACATCAGTCTCCTGTCTCTAAATAGTCTGTGAAGAAGAGTTTTTCTACTTTTTGACTGACCTAATGACACTTCCAAGAATACCAATGTAAGAAATAAAAGCTCGTTACTGATGGTGAGTATAGTAACTATTTAAGCAAACACAGAGCAGTCAGTGCACCTGGGAAAGAATTTCAAACACAAACAGATTTAAAGGGATGATTGCACACAATCTGCATTGAGACAAACAGTCATAGAAAAAGGACATTGTTATCAGACCAGGATATGTGAGAATATAGGGAGTATATTACCAATGAAATTGGGCATTCCAAGAGAATATGGTTAGATTTTAATTATTTATTTATAGACAAATCCTGCTCCCACTAAAATCTGGCTTTATCATTAACTTCAAAGATTTTGCTTACATCTGTGTGGTGGAACAATATCATACGTAAATGGGTAATTAAATAAATGATAAAATGGAGGATATGAATGTGGGAATCCAAAGGAATATAATTTTTAAGATGGAAGCTGGTGTTGTTAGAAAGTTGGTGGACAAAATGGAAGCAAAGGTGCTGGGGCTGTGAGAGGTGAAGTTCATTTTGTATCTGACTCAAAACACAGGGCTGGCAATGCTTACTCCAAGGATCTCCACCTGATTATTTATAATTTTGCTGTGGATAATTTGATGAATAATTATATTAGAGGTGCAGTGTCTGTTGATAACTGAGTGTTGGAATTTCCCATTCTCAAAGGGCACCTTTGATACCTGGGATTTTTTCCACCCCTCATTTGGTGGTGGTTGGCACATTTATTTTATTTATTTATTTATTTAAATAGAGCTTGAAGAGAGAGAAAGAAAGAAACAGGAGATCAGAGGATGTGAACATGCCTTTCTGGGAACTAGCAAGCAGGCTCAACAGTAAAAGAAGCCAAGTGATCTTTCAAGTGGGCTATTACTGTAGTTGTGGGAGCAGAATAATGAAACTGAACAGAATAATTGGCCTAAATATCTGGTTAGAGGGCTGGTACAGAGAAAAGAGCATGAAAGGCTCTACTAAAACCAAAGAAAGGTGGGTGTTCCTACAATCAGTACAGAAAAAGCTCTGGAGAAGTCTGTAAAGTAAAGAGGGGGAGGGGAACCACTGGAAAGAAACCCAAGCAGAGGGGGTGGGGGTGGGGGTAGGGGTGGGAGGGATGAAAACCCACTAAATTTTAAAGTGTAAAGGAAAAGAAAGCACTTGATTGTATTTATTGACATTCCAAGACTGGTGGAGTGGTTGCAATTAGAGGTACTGTAGGTATCTGTAGCACAAAAATGGACTATCCTTGAGAGCCATTTAGGAATGCAGTACCACAGCATATTCTAAAAGGAGAATAAAAGGGAAGTTGGACGTGCAGTCTTTTGTAATGGGACATTCAGAGATGAAGGCACTTCAGCGGTGGTTTCAGCGAAACACACATAGATCCTCTGCTCATGTACATCAGTAGCGTTACACTGATTTACACCAGCTGAGGATCTGGCTCGTGGTTTATAAACAGGGGTTTATGATGAAAAATAATGAAATTAAAATGGTCATAATACTAGAAGCTTGCACTTTCAAGCCAACATCCTTACTATTACCTTGGAAAGTTTGGGAACACGTGATATAATCTAACTTATCTATCATAAGTACGTATATTAGAGATGCATGTATTTATTGGAATGCAAGACTAATCTGCCAACATTTTCTCCATCCTTAATATGCATATTTCTGAAGTCAGCTATGATCATTACTCTCAGCTGTCCAAAATTAACATTTGCTACCTATTCAGGATTCTTACTCTAGTAGCACGTCATTCAAGCTATATTCCTGTGGTTAATGAATGATGATGCTAATGATGGTGGTAACAACATTGTACGTTCAACTGCAGTAAAGTTATTTAAAATAATTGTTATATATTTAGACATTCAAAATTTTAGTTGACAAAGCACAAAATCAACACCTTTTCCTCTCTGTTAGTATCTATTTCAGCTCCTTAAATAATATGCAGATCAGATCAAGGCCCTTGCGTCAGGACCTGCTGGCAAGGCCTCAGAATCAATGGAATTCCACATAGGCACAGGGGGTCCACGATAGTGGTACTGTAGTGTAGCCTGCTGCAGGATCAGTGCTTAAGAAAGTAAATAATAGTGAACCTTAAGGGAATCCATAAAGACTCCAATGAGCCTTCCAGAATCACTGTGTAGACATTTTAAATAGTTTACATCAATGAGTTATTTCAAATACTGCGCAGTACATTAACAGCTAGATAAAGGTAACTACAGGAAAATGATAAACAAAAATATGTTAACCTCAGCAAACTACGCTGAATTGCCCCAATAAATAGACAATGATGTGTAGACAGCAACCCACTCCCTTGCTAAACAGGCTAAGGCTAAGCAGGCAACCTAAAGTACAAATCTACATTAAAAAACAACAACCACCACCACCCCACCCATGCCTGTATTTTAGATTCATCAAAGGCACCTCCTGGCAGCTCTGGAGCCATCATACTGCAGAATGCCTCATTCAGTTACCTCTAACCTACCAGAAAACACTACTGGAAAGAACATGGGGCTGTTGAGCAGGCTTGAGTCAGTCTCCTAGTATCTGAGATAGGTCAAATTTTTCAAATAGATCGTTTATAGCAATAATGAAAACTTTTAAAATATCATTGAAAAGCAAACCACAAACAGAAAAGGGAGATGATCAGTACTAACTGACCGTCTAGGGCCAGCTCCGAGTTCTATCTGAATTCTCAGTTAGTTCCAACATCACCAGTTCTGGAATATCCTGGCCATGTAGTAGCAAGACCTGAAAAAAAAAATAGGTCTAGACCTAACAGGGCCTAAAATAGAATATTTGTACTTCAAAGTGATTTTGTTTTTATTATGCTGAAATGACCCTTTTGGCCTGGTTTGTGTGGGCATTCAGCAACTATTGGTGAAGTAGAGAGACCACTTTTGCTTGGAGTTCACCTCTGTCACTACAAACAAGTGCTGGACAGAATATCACAGGTAATATGGATGTACGCCAAATAAGACCTTCTGCGACACCTATGCAGCATCACTATTGTCTTCAGATTACAACCTGTGTGGCAGTGGCCCAACAGTGGGGTTGCACTGATCTAAGTGGCTCATTAAACAATTGTGTTTATTATGCACAAGAAGAATGAATTCAGCTCACTCCCTTGTAGCTGTTTTGGCTCCTGCAGGGCTAATTTTACTCACTAAAATGAGCAGTTATGATTCTGAATACGGAGGGAACAGATCAGCTAAGGAAGGTCCTGCCACTTTTACCTACTAATTTTTCAGAGAGTACCTTGAATAACTGTGACATAACTGCCTCTCTAGGCAAAATGTGTCAGGGATCTGTGTTGATTAAAAACTACATCAACAGATTTATAATGAGTTGGTTTACATGCAACTGAGGCACTATCCAGAAAAAAACCATACAGTATCCAGAAAACACTCTTTAGGTCAAACTTGATTTCAAAGTATTAGCTGAATGCAAACAAAGAGTCGTAATAAGGCCATTATCACGACATTAATTTGTTATTTGTATTACAGCGATGCCTAGAGTCTTCAGCTGCGATCATAGCCCAGTTGTGCTAGGTGCTATACAAGCATATAGTAAGAGACATACAAAACAGGCTTAAAATAAAAAATTAAACCCACTCAACTTATAAAGCTAAAGGGCTTCACATTGCAGTTTTAAGTTACTATTTTCCAATTCAAAGATGATAGCACAAAATGACCAGCTTCAAAATAAGAGAAAATGAGGCAATGTGCACAGGGTGGTGAAATGAGGACAGGCACACGGATGGATTTTAAGCAGCAGGCTGCAACTTTTATTAAATTTAAACAAAGGGGAGGGGCGCTACCCACCCATCACCCTGTCCCTTGAGTCCAAGGCCCATCAGCAACTTCCCATGTGTTTTACTTCTGGGAACTGTTCATTTTATCTTTTTAACTGCACTGGAAACTGGCCACAGGGGATGCCAGTGACTAGCTTAGTCACCAACCACGCTACCTACCTGCCCAATCCATTCCCTCACATTCCGTAGCCATATGTCAGTACCTCCATCTGACAGTCATCAGATTGTAATAGATATCTCTATGTTATACCACCAAACTGCTGTCTCCAGGAATATCCTGGTGACTCCTGATTCTTGTCCATACAAACAGTCTGCAGCTCCCTGCCAAACCCATCTTGTGAGCATTTCTGACGATACTAACCTAACTTCCAGGCACAATTGCCTCATCAAGCCAACATCCCTTGGGACACTATCCTTTAAATTAACTTCTGTACAGCCTCTGGCATCACTCTCCCCGAGGTGAATAACCAGGACTGAGCTGGGTCCGTGTTATTTGTCAATGAGTGCAGGAGGGGCATGAGTTGATCCCACTGCATGCCTCTTCTGTCGAACCACAGCTCGCAAACAGCTTCAGCCTGAAGCTCAGCTGAGATCCGCCTGCTGCCTTCTGCAGGGCCCAATGCACTACAGAGTGCCCACAAATCCAAATACTGAGAGTGCTCTGGATACCCTCTAAAACAAAAAACGCATCAGGTTAGTTAACATCTTACCATTCCCACCTTTTCCTTGGTGCAAACGGAAGTCCTGTAACACCTTGATTTCCAGTGCCCTATTGCCTGCACCTTTCAGGGGTCAAAATCCCCTGCAGCTATTGATGTTGCTGCTCTGATCTTGAAACAATGAGTAGCAAATTTACACTGGTCAAGACCACAGTAGCACAGGACTTTCGTCAGTGCTGCAGTGAATTGGTACCTCATCAGGAAGCTGCAATTATGTACAAACAGCAGGCATGGCTGCTGCCCAGGGCTTTGTTGCCTTTACAGGGTCTATACCTTCAATACCACATAAGCCCTCTTTCCCTTCTGGTCCATTTCAGAGTATTGTAAGTGACGGAACAGTGCTCCTGTACATAGCAGCACAACCATTACATTTGGTGCCCGCTGGGACCTGACTGCAGCTGCCAAGAACACTCCCTCACTCACCTTAAAAGCACCAAAGGCGGCAACAGCAAATGCTGCCCTAAATAAAATGGATGACCTGGGTAATTATAAACCTGTAACCTGACATTGATCCAGCGCAAGATAATGG
The DNA here is from genome assembly GCF_020497125.1 of Mauremys mutica. Lineage (NCBI taxonomy): Eukaryota > Metazoa > Chordata > Testudines > Geoemydidae > Mauremys > Mauremys mutica. The sequence goes on along the minus strand of NC_059080.1, from coordinate 95,005,959 downwards.
AGCAGCTGATACAGGATTTGATTAATCAAGAATTAAAGGAGGGTTATGTCATTAATACCAATCAATGTGAGTTTATGGAAAATAGTTCCCGTTAAACTAACTCTATCTTTTTTTTTAAATGAGATTACAAGTTTGGCAGATAAAAGTAACAATGTTGATGTAATATACTTAGACTTCTGTAGCACATTTGACTTTGTACCACATGACATTTTGATTTAAAAAACTAAAATGATAAAACATTAACATGGCACACATTAAATGGATTAAAAGTTGGCTAACTGATAGGTCTCAAAATGTAATTGTAAATGGGAATCATCAGAGAACTGGTGTGTTTCTAGTGGTCTCCTACAAGGATCAGTTCTTGGCCCTATGTTTTCTGATGTTTTTACCAGTGGAAGAAAACAAAATCATCACCGATGAAGTTTGCAGATGACTCAAATTAGGGGAGTGGTAAATAACGAAGGACTGGTCAACTGATACAGAGCAATCTATATTGGTCAGTAAGATGGGTGCAAGAAAACAATGTTTTAATATAGCTAACTGTAAATGTACCCATCTAGGAATAAATGTAGGTTATACTTACATGATGTGGAACTCTATCCTGGGAAGCAGTGACTCTGAAAAAGATGTGCAGGTCATAGTGAATAATCAGCTGAACATGAGCTCTCACTGCAACATTGTGGCCAAAAAAGGCTAATGTGATCCTTGGATGCATAATCAGAGGAATCTCCATGAGAAGCAGAGAGGTTATTTTTACCTCTGGATTTGACACTGCTGCAATACTGTGTCCGGTTCTGGTGTCCACAGTTCAAGAAGGATACTGAAAACTTGGAGGGAGTTCAGAGAAGAGCCATGAGAATGAGTAAAGAATTAGAAAACCTGCTTTTCAGTGACAGGCTCAAGGAGCTCTATCTATTTATTTTAAAGAGAAAGTTAAGGGGTGACTGGATTACAGTCTGTAAGTACCAGCAGGGGGAACAAATATTTAATAGTGGGCTCTTCAATCTATCAGAGAAAGGTATAACAAGATCCAATGGCTGGAATCTGAAGCTACACAAATTAGAAGTGGAAATCAGGTATAAATTATTAACAGTGAGAGTAACTAACCATTGGAACAATTTACCAAGGGTTGTGGCGGATTCCCTATAACTGGCTATTTTAAAATCAAGATTGGATGTTTTCTAAAAGATCTGCTCTAGGAATTATTTGGCGGAAGTTCTCTGGCCTGTGTTATACAGGAGGTCAGATTAGATGATCACAATGGTCCCTTCTGGCCTTGGAATCTATGGAATCTTGGAATCTGGCCAAAGGAAAGAGAGCCAGGACACCTTTTTCCTTTGTGATCTTTGGTAAGTCATTTAACCTGACTATCTGAGTTTCCCCTTCTGAAAAATGGAGATACTACTTGCTTACACAAGATTGTTGTGAGGGCTACTGTTGGCAAAGCGGCATAAAATGGAAAACTATTATATAAATGTCATTTTACATGCTAGGAATTGGCGCTGTATTTCTCTTTACTTATTTTCCCGTTTAGCTGACTAATGACCCACTTTGTACGTAATTCAAATATTATGACTTTACATTGCTGAATGTTATGAACTGACAAAAAAAGGTAAATTACTAGGAATAGTCCATTCAGCTGGTAATAGAATTCTGAGCAATAGTTCTTTGAATTCCTTGTTTTGCCGTTTGAATTTCAAAGCAGCTTTAAAATAAAAAAAAGATCAACTCTCCCACAAAATCGGTACACTGTTTTCTAAATAACATTAATTTGACTACAGTAGAAGAGCTTTTGATAATGAGACATACATCTGTCACAGTGCATACACCATAAGAACAGGTCAAGCCATCAGGTGGCATCTCTCTTTTGCAACGACAATGCTCATTACCTAGGGAAGTCAATGGAAACACTCAGGGCCCACATGCCCTTAAAGGTGATAACAAAACAAATGTTTGCTTGACAGTTTTGCTTTGTGCCCCGTCTAGTATAGCAATCCACCTGTAAGGGGCCTTAAGCCTCCGCATGGGTGGAAAGATCCATGTGGATGCATCTCTCTGCAGGATCAGGTCTGTTGCATCCTTTAATCATTCATTCCCTTTCTGATTAAACTAAAAAGCCACCAAAATTGCAAGCACACTTAAATTAGGCAACCAACCATCTTTAGATTCATAGGGTGAAATCCTGACTCCCAACACTGACATTGACTTCAATAGGGCCAGGATTTCATTCAGACTTTAAGGCCAGGAGGGACCATTATAATTATCTAGACTGACCTCCTGAATAACGCAGCCCATAGAATTTCATCAAGTGATTCATGCATCAAGCCCATAATTTATGAATGAGCTCAGCTAGAACATATCCTTTATTGTCCTATATGAAATCAGTATATCAAAATTAGTCTTTACGTTTATCTCTTCAATAGAAGTAACAAAATAAATTTGCTCCCAATTGGTAGAAAAGATTTACCAATATTATTTTTCTCTCTCCAGCTATCTATATACACACACACACACACACACAAAAGAAAGCTTTAACCTGATTTTTATTTTTGAATTAGAATGATATTAACTCTTCAGCCATAGTAATTCCAAAACACTTTACTGACTAGATACAAGAATCATTTTGCCCAGGACTGAAGGGCAGGCTCTTCCAAATTCATCCCTAGTGTAAGCAGGTATAACTCCCATTGACTTCAGTGGAGATTGTCTAATTTACAGGATCAGGGAATTTGGTCCAGAATCTCTTCTGACCTCAACTAATAGCCATACTGGTCATCTAGGAAAAGCTAACCAACAGAACATCTGCAGATATTGTATATGTTACACAGAATGTCCAGGACCCAGTGGCTGTGTCTAGACATTGAGGTACTGATGTTCCTAATCCTACCATGGCTTCTTGAAATTAGAATCTGTCAAAGGTTCCCATGAATGTACAATGTTTGTCAACTTCCTAGAGAAGAAGAAACCATACGACCACTCTCAGATGCAGACCAAGGTAAGCGGTGTGTTGTAATATACTTAACGAATGATACAATACAAGCCACCAGCATAATATTAATGGTGAGTGGAAAATACATTCCCTGACTGGGAAGCTACTGAAGGTTTAGAATCAAGAAACAAATGATTTAAGGCTATAGTGAAGAATATCCCTGACTTCCACACATCCTACAATTCCTGGAGACTCCCTTATTTCTGAGCTTCTGCAGCTTAGCAGTGCAGTAGTTGAAGAGTTAAGTGTATTTTGATGGTAATTTTAACTTAGAGGGTCTTTATTTTTATTGTATTTGATATTTTAGGAAAAAAAACTTCTATTCTAAATGTCCAGTGTTAAACCCCATATTGAAAGAAACACATCACTATATAAAGACAAACGCAGGGTTCATACGTCCTCTAAATAATTCCACAGGCTTTCCATTTATTCCAAAGGCAGTTACAATTTTCCCTTTGTTTTTAAAATCTTCTGTTTATCTGGTTCTAGCCCCTATTCCTAGACTAATTCAACCTACCTCTACCGACTCTGCCCCTTGCTCCCTCCACTTAGATAGCACCAGCCTCCTCTCTGCCCCTATGCACAATCTTGCCACTTACCGTGCAGGAGCCTCCTCCTCTGCAGCTTCTTTCATCTGGAATTGCTTTCTTATAGCTCTGCCTCACTGACTCTCTCATTAAAGATCTCATCTGAAAACAGAGTTTCTCCCTTTCCTGTTATTTGTTTAGCACCGTAAGTGAGCATGGTATTTTATTGGCCATTGTCTATATTTAATTCCTCTTTCCTTCTGCTGTTTAACCCTAAACATGTTCTGGAATCTAATTTTTGTGAAAAATGCCATGCAGAATAAAGATGTGTTGTGCATACACAAGTGAAATACGTGGGAAATCTGGATTACTATTAATGAAAGAGAAAGATAACAGCGGAATCGTTGGTAGCTGGGGGGGTGGGAGGGTTCAAAAGCTGCTAAGGGATTTAGGAGCACAAGCCCCCATTGGGCTTCAGTGGGTCTTGTGCTCCTACATCTCTTTGTTGCTTTTGAAACAACTCACCCTATTACACTACAATTGAATATGCAGCTAACTGTAGTATATTCCAATATAACGAATCTTCAGTTAGCTGGACTTATAGTTCAAGCACCTTGAATTTACAAAGGAAACCTTACAGAGGAAAACAAAACCAAACAAATAGAAACCCAGGAAATGTATAGTGAAAGTTAAATTTAAAAGAACCCAAGCATTTGAAAAGATGGAAATTCACATTTAAAGCAACGAAACAACAGTAATTTTGTCCCTGTAGCAACACCCTTTTCCCATCTTCCTTTTTTATTTCCTTTCATATGCACTGCTATTTTTGGATCAAGGATTTTTTCTTAAGTGTTGTAAGAAGTCCACAGGGTCAATCTGTGAGCATCTTAAATTTGAAAAAAAGAACAGGAGTACTTGTGGCACTTTAGAGACTAACACATTTATTTGAACATAGCGGCCGGGCGAGCCCGGGTTGGTTTTGGTCTGATAAATGCACGCATCCCTGGGGATGACCCCGGCTGCTACTCTGAAACCTTAAATTTGAAGACACTTGCATATATTTGTCCAGCTTCTGAGTGGTGAATTGGAAATGTGTACTATCAGACACTAATTTTATAATAGGTTTCAAATATACAGTAGCTCCACTTAAAAAAATTCAGTCCAGCTCTGGAGGTAGTTCCAGCAGCAGTGACCATTTTAAACATAGGGAATATTCTTGAAACCTGTAATCTCTTTACAGCTGGAATGAACTTTTCAAGTGAGCCCACTGTACGTCTCCAATCCTAATTATACTAGACCAGCGGTTCTCATCCAGGGGTACATGTACCCCTGGGGTATGCAGAGGTCTTCCAGAGGGTAGATCAACTCCTCTAGATATTTGCCTAGTTTTACAACAGGCTACATAAAAAGCACTAGCAAAGTCAGTACAAACTAAAATTTTATACAGACAATTACTTGTTTATACTGCTCTATATACTATACACTGAAATGTAAGCACAATATTTATATTCCAGTTGATTCATTTTATAATTACATGGTAAAAATGAGAAAGTCAGCAATTTTTCAGTAACAGCGGGCTGTGACATTTTTGTATTTTTATGTCTGATTTTGTAAGCAAGTAGTTTTTAAGTGAGGTGAAACTTGGGAGTATGCAAGAGAAATCAGACTCCTGAAAGGGGTACAGTCATCTGGAAAAGTTGAGAGCCATTGACCTAGAGCTACAACCACCCAAGTCAGCAGTAAATGTCCCAATGACTTCCGTTAGTATTGAATCAGGGCCTAAATGTGATGTTTTGTCACCACAACACCGGTTGCTCTTTCCACATGGATATAGGAGGCTTCTGCGTGTAAGTAGCTCTGTATTTAATGAGACTTGTTTAACTATGCATACGTGTTTGCGTGTGTATGCATGCATGCATACACACACATTTTACCCCGTCTCTTGCCTTTTGTGGGAGGGGGAGTGAATGAGGGATAGACAGAAAATACTTCCTCCTGGCCCCAATGTATGAGAGGTATAAAGATACAGCATCCCCCCAAAAAGAGAGGTATGGGCACTGATGAAAAGTTTGCTGCCTGTCTTCCCTATGCACAACACTAAATATTATGCTATAATACCCCAGGTGCCAAGCATGACCAGAATGAAGATTCCACGCCTGGAACAGAAGCACAACAGCATACGTGCTCTGCTGCCTTGAAGATTCCCCAACATGGTAAAATTATTGTTGAGAGAATGCCTGGTGCCTCAGACCCACTGGCATGGAAATGGGGGAGAACTACTTTCTTTTCCTACAAACCATGATATGGGAAGTTCATTTCCTAGGGAATACGACAGCTGACTATGCAATTTTTGAGGGGAAGTCTTGAATGAACCACTCTTGCATCTCATATTTAAATGTAATATTTTCAAAGAAAAGGTTTAGAGACTTTTTTTTTTCTACTGGAAGCTTAGGACTCCAGCAGTACGTGATATTCCTACTTAGGCATAGGTACTGGAAATAGGGGTGTTGGGGATGCCACAAAACCTCCTGGTTTGAAGTGGTTTCCATCATTTACAGGCTTTACAGTTTTGTTTAATGGCTTTCAACACTCCCACTATAAAAAAAACTGTGCCAGCACCTACGTACTTGGCCAGTGAATAACTTCCCAGACATGCTTTTCCTTGTCTCAGAATTTGCTCTCAGCGCTAGATCTTGCCAAGATATTTCAAAAAACCTTATTGACATTTGTAGGACTGCTCTGGAGATAAACTGTGGCCAAAAAAAAATAAATCAAGAGTGGATTCCTCTACCCGCTCCCATGCCACCGAGTCCTGTGCAAAAGAGCATGGCTGAATCGTTCTGGGCAGAAAACCAAACCAAACTGTTCACTGGCTATAAATCACATGTGTCAAAATCAAAGTGAGAGAGACTTTTTTGTTAAAAGAGAAATGTAGAGTAGGGGCAAAACCGGGTTTATAATGTCTCAGGGTTAGGCTCTGGAGAGGCTGCCATTCTGCAACAGAATCTGTGTGGAAGTAAAACTTGGAACAGTTTTATATCACTGAGTTTCTCCTTTTTGGTCTAGAAGAGAGGAGGAGAGGAGAGCCGAATACTGTTGCATCATGCTCAAGTGTTCTTTACAGCCTCTCTTCTCCAGAGAAAATAGCAGGGTATGGTTTGATTCAACCAAAATTGCTCTGTGGCTCCTGCAATGCAGAAGGCCTTGCAGGCTGTGCAAGCTTATTACTTGCCCTGCTGACACACTCAGCAGGTGACAAGCCAAGACAGTCTACAGAAGGAAGTCAAAAAAAGGTTTGGGGTTTTTGTTTGTTTGTTTTTTGCAGCGCTATGTTCCAAAGCAGAGAGCTAGTGTGGAAACGCTCCCCTTCCCTTAACCCATACCTAATTTCATAGACATTTATATCATTCATCTGTGGCTATGCACTGAATTTTGCAACTCCAGTCTTAAATACAGGTACCTCCCTTGTGTTTAGTGTCCTAGTGTTTTCTGCTCCATGCACAGTACCTGATTTTCCTCCCCGTCTTCTGCTCTGGGTACCTGGCTGCTGCCTATGGGTAGGGACAAAGAGTTGCCCAGAAGACTTTATGCCCTTGATGGTCTTTCCCACCAGATTTCAGATTCTATGGTGACCAACAACACTGCTCCACTTAAGCATATATATAGTGTGTGTGTGTTTTAAAACATCACAGAACTTAGTCCCATTGGACATTTGGGTATGGTAATATTAAAGGTGTATGGTATATTTTCCCCCATTTGATTGCAATTATTTTTTTGGCGATGAAGACTGTCATTTTGATAACGTCACTACGAAATTTCAATACATCATTAATCTTGGACAAAATGCTACAAAGCACTTGAGAGAATATGTTTAATATTCCAAGGAAAAATACAACTAAAAGATGAGAAATGACAGACAGCACAGACACCCGATGCCCATTCCCCGCACGTCATGTCATACTGTAGTACTTAATCAGATTACAGATAATTTTTAATAGTCCTCCATCAATTGCCTTCAGATTTTTCTAGCTCCCGTTGTAAAGATAATTCAGCCGGGCTCCCTATAGATTGCAGAAACACAATCAAACACCCTCCCATGATGTACATAAGCGTGCATTTTTGCCACTGCAAACAGATGCACAGCTGATAACATACAGTTTTCAACAGAGTTGCAGAGAGCGGTGTTTTTAGTGCCATTAGATTGTTACCTCTGACCATGGCTGGCTACAGTAAATCATAATTTGAAATAGAGGTTTAGAACCGTGGCATATTTTTAACTTCATGATATACACAGGGTAGACTGCTGTTGAGGAATTTTGCCTTGTACCAAAGTGACGAGGCAGCACTAATGTTGCTCCATATACTGCTCAATAGGAGCTAATGCAAAAACCAGTGCAATGGCAAACACTACATCTATTAAAGACTAAGCACTAGTATTCATTTTCCCCAATTTGTAGTTTCAGAGTTGGAAACCGATGACAACAGATGAGATCTTTTTCAAGTGAAAAGAGTGAAGAGGAATCACATGGTAAGTGATTGCAAGTAAGGCAGAATTTGCTAAGAACATGCTGGGCTGAAGGTAAATAACTGATATCCATATTTATTACATCTGTGACCAGCTATATTAACACTGGGCCAAATTCTGCTCTCAGTTACACCAGCGTAAATCTGGAGGAACTTCAGTGATTTAAACAGGGGTTACTCTAAACTTACATTGGTGTAACGGAGCAGAATTTGGCCGTTGGGGACATCAGTGCTTAATACTTACAATACTCAGTACTTCACCTAGTGAACCTGTGTGCGTCTTTAGACTTGTTTACGTTAAATACAGAGACAAGCACAGCAGTAATAAAATGCTGCATAGGTGGAACCTGCAAATGACAGGTGAAGCTCTTAGTAATTGGTGCTACAAGTTTATTTCCCCAAGCACAATATACAGTTTTCAACTATAAATTGGTCTGTATATATTTGATAAAATACTGCCATGAAGAGAATATTTATTTTTAATAGTAAGTCAGTAAAGTGTGAAGGATTGCTAAAACAGACTGCTGTTTAATTGACCTGAATCTATACAAAGATTTAGAAGGAATACTTTTTTTTGTTCTATGCACAAAAATATTCCTTATGTAAGCAACTATGTGTTCCGTAGCATTAAATATGGAAATCTTTAACATCACTCACTTTGAAGAGCATCTTCTGAAGAGAACAGTAAACAGATTAAATGCAAGTACTGTGAAGCATATAGGAGTGATTTATAAAATCACAGGAAAATCATCTCTGCTTGTTTTTATAAATGTTGTGGGTGGATTGTATTCTATTAATAGACAAACAACTGCAAACTAAACTTGACACCACATCATTAATTTGAGTTTGCTGTTTGTTATATTAGCTGAGTGATAAGATGCTTCATTTGCTCATGTTATCGCTAATTCCTCTTTTATTAAATATGATGTTACCATGGCACATACAGTGTACCCCTTTTAGCCCCCAAAAGGAACTAAGGCAAACTACAAGAGTTAGCATATGAAAGTATGCAAATACATATGTT